>NW_007247466.1:196082-215770 GCF_000164805.1 Carlito syrichta
CAAAAAAAAAAAAAAAAAAAAAAAAAATTTATCTCCTCCCAAGACTTCCCCTTAGCATTTCTGTAGCAGTAGCAGCATCGTAATGCTGCTAGTTCTTTGCCTAGGAGTCTTCCAGGAAATCTTTCGCTCTTGAGGGTGGGCCCTGCCACCCGCTACCCACCCCCACCATTAACTGCTGACCTGAATTCCATCTCAGACGGGTCCCTCACCTGTTTTCAACATCCCTACCCTAATCCTACCCCACCTTTGCTTCTCTCTTCTCCCTTACCACCTCCTTTACTTCTCTCCTTTTTAGGGCCGATGCCTAAGAAATACTACCACGGTGGAGTGGCAGCTGCTTCTCTTGCAATCTTTCTCCTCAATCCCTGCCACCACACGCCACTCACAGATTAATGATGATTAAGAACAAGTTCGCATCACTGCTGTGTTCACTACTTTTTACATAGCCCTCCATTGCCTAGTGAACAACTAACTGTAAACTCTCACCTGGCACTTTAGACCATTTACAATGTATCACCTCACCCCACTCACATCCACATGTTCAGTCTCATCTCTCAATCTTTCCTCCACAAATCCTGTATTCCAGACAATCTGCTTTATGCTTCTTTCTCTGCATCCTTCCCGGCCCCCAGGCCTAGTCTCATTGCCTTTGTGCCCTTGAATGTACTTGTCTTCACATGCTCATACAGCTCTTCTTTGAAAGTGGGATTTACCTCTCTTCTTCTCCAGGAGGCCTTTTCACAGTCCCCCGGCTGGTGTCCACTCTTTCTTTCCTCCTTTATAGACACTTAAGAATGTTTATCTTGCTGGGCCCAGTGCTCAGCCTGTAATCCCGTGCCTTTGGGAGGCTGAGGTGAGTGGATTGCCTGAGCCCGTGGGTTCGAGACCCACCTGGGCAAATTGGCGAGACCTCATCTCTTTAAATAAATAAATAAATAAATAAATAAATAAATAAATAAACTGGCCGTGGTAGTGCACACCTGTAGTTCCAGTTACTTGGAAGGCTAAGGCAGAAGGATTGCCAGAGCCCAGCAGTTCGAGGCCGTGGTGGCTGGGAGCGGCCGCGGTGGCTGGGAGCGGCCGCTGCACTCCAGTCTGGGCAACAGAGTGAGACTCCAAGACTCCAACTCAAAAAAAAAAAAAAAAGAATGTTTCTGTTATGCTTAGTGTGTTCCCCTTGTATCACAATTCTTAGTTCCCATGTTCTATCCCTTTCTCCTTGGCAACAGAGTCAGCATCAATTCACATATCTCCCATATTGGAGACTTGTATGTAGTTAGTACACGTTTGAATAAATGGGCACCTGAACCAAGAAAAGAGAACTTTTGAGTCTGGCAACTGCTTTGTGAATCAACAACAAAATTAATTTCGGCATCATATTGATACCATGTATTGAACTTTTACTATGTGCCTGACACTGTGGTTTGCATAAACATTATCTCATCCAATCTTGAAAACAACTCACTTCACTGATGAGAACACTGAGGTTTTGAGAGCTAAGGACTGGCCTAAGGTCTCATAACTAGTAAATGACAGAGTTGGTATTTCAACCCAGTTTTTCTAATCTGTGCTTTTTTTTCCCCTTTTCTTTCTTTTATTTTAGATTCAGAGAATACACATGCGTGTTTGTTATATAGTGTAGTGATGGGGATTGGGTCTCAGATGGTCCATTTCCTACTTATCTGTTCTTAACCAGAAACCAAAGACTGAGTCTGTACTCCTAAAGGGATCTTCAGGATTCTTTTCTAAAAAGGCACTGGATTAAAGTCAGGACATTAGATGTAGACTCCATACTAGCACTATCCAGCTGCCTCTGTACCACTGGAGGGGGACTTTAAACAAATCTCTTCCTCCCTCTGTCGTGGTGTTCCCCTTTTACCAATCAGAGGTGGCAGATCTTCACCCAGTGAGCTTCCAGGCTCTTTCCCAGTATTCAGGACTCTGGCAGGTAAGCTCCAGGCATTGTAGTAGGCTCTCTCTGATCTGTGCTCAGAGAACACCAGAGTTGTATAATGAAAGCAGGCAGAGGTGCCCAGGTGAGAATAAGTTTATTAAATCACTTCTTCTCTGGCAGCTGTCTCTTAGTCTGTATTCCTAAGTTTCCAGGCTGCTCAGCACACAGAATTTGTCTCTTAATCTGACCATGCTAGAGCTGTCCTGTTCTTAAACCAGTGACTCATGGATCATGGGAAATAACTTTTGAAAAATACAGATCCCACTCCTAGAAATTCTGAATCTGAGTATAAGGTAGTGCCCCAAATTTAATTTAAAAAATAAAACAGAAAAACCTTCCAGGCAATTTGGAAGCTAGCTGGCTTTGGGAATTGGTGTCTTAGCCTACTGCTGCCCCTACTTTATCATGCATCAAAATACCCTGGGAAGCTCATTAAAATATCAATTCCTGGGCCCTACTCCCAAGATCTTGATTCCTTAGATCAGATTTGGGGTGGGGCACAATTATTTGAATTCCTAAAAAGCTCCTGAATGAAACTAGTGCAGATGCAGATACTCTGCTACTGTTCTGGAACAGTCATTTCTCTCATGTCCCAGGAAAGCTAGAAGGTCCCAATTTTTATCCATTGTGAGAAGTGGGACAGTGCAGGAGGAAAAAAGAGCTTGATGTTTTCCCCTAAACACCACCAACCAGCATGGCATGGAGAGTTTTTTCAGTTATCATGTTTGCTTGGGTAGTTTAGCCTTTAGACATCATTTATCCCTTTCAAAACTTGTGAGTATGTGGGGAGGGGAGGAGAAAAAGTTACCTTTTTTCAAGGGGCTTAGAATGACTGGTAAAAGCAAATTGTAGCTTGGTGGTTAAAGACCAACAGTAAAAACCACTAATGTGTTCTAAGCCCTTGTAAGGTAAACTAATTTAATGCTAAACTCATTTAATAACTCTTTACAGTAAGTATCTTCATGCCCAATTGGTAAACAGGGAAGCTGAAGCTCAAAGTGGTTGAGATACTTGCCCAGAGTGCGTGGGTAGGTGGTGGTGCTGATTCTGGAGCTTAGGGCTATCTGGCTCTAAAGCCTTGCATGATACCACCCCCTTACTGCAAAGGGAAGGGTTGGTGAGAGGACCACATGCCGGTGTTACAGGTGGCACCACCTTGAGTGCATTGTAGCCAATATATGCCTCCTGAATTTGAATCAACAAGAAGGTTTCAATGAGTCATCTTTTCCCTCTGGAGCTCACACTTGTTACTAAGCTTCCAGGCTACTTACACAGAAAGACTCTCTTTCAACAACGTGTAGGAATAATATGATTGGAACTTGAGCACTAAGGAAGTATTTCTTAGAGTCAGATTTAGATAGCAGGTACAATCAACTAAAAAATAAGATACTTATATAGCACTTTGGGTGACCAAGGCGGGAGGATCACTTGAGGCCAAGAGTTTGAGACTAGCGTAAGCAACATGGCAAGACCCCATGTCTACAGAAAATTTAAAAATTAGCCAGGCATGGCAGCACATTTCTGTACTCCTAGCTACTCAGTAGGATGACGTGGGAAGATTGCTTAAACCCGGAGTATGAGGCTGTGAAACCTCGTCTCTAATAATAATAACAATAGCCACAACAATAACAATAAAATTTAAAGGCACTGATATGGCAGAGAGTGAAAATATACCACTTCTCTGCATATGTCATAACATTTTTAGTGTAAGCCACCCTCTTGGGAAAGGGATTGGGTAAAATGGCAGTGATTCTACTTGGAAATATTCCTTTGTGTTTTTCCTCCCAGTGACGGAGTTACATTAAATCAACCTTTCATCTCTCTTCATTTGCAGCTGGGCACATTCCGGTCCCATGATGGGGATTATTTTATTGAACCACTACTGTCCGTTGATGAGCAAGAACATGAAGAGGAACAAAACAAGCCCCACATCATTTATAGGCGCAGCAGCCCCCAGAGAGAGCCCTCAACAGGAAGGCATGCATGTGACACCTCAGGTATTTGCTTCTTACTCAAGCGAAGATCCCAGCTCTTTGAGATGGGTTAACTGCTGTCTACCATATACATTGTCATTTATTCAGCCTTCAAGTGAGGTAGGTAGACCGCTCACAGATGTGAAGACCAAAGAGAGGTTTAGTACTTTGTCTAAGTTTGCCAGCTAAGAAGTTACAAAGTTGGGATTCGAACTCAAAAAGCTGTGACCCATACCCTCTGTGAGCCAAGCTCTCTCTTTTGTTGAAGTTACTAATTTGTAGGATTAAGCTTGAGTAATCTTTTGAGGTTGTAATAGCAGTATTCTTAGTCAGCAGTTGCCTGTATTTTCTTGGTTTTTTTAAATTCATTTGAGTGTGTTTTGTTTGTTTTTACTACAAAGGGTTATAAAAATGTCTTACAAAAGGAACTCACAAAAACTTCTATGTGTTTATTGGAATTTTTTCTATCAACTGGAATTTTGCAACTATTCTATGGCTTCAGGAAATATAGGAGTGGACCTGTGGGTTGCACTGTGTGGTTCCAGTCAAATTCTTATGTGCTAAGTTTCCTTCCATCTTGGCCAGATTCTTGGAGGCATTGTGCTGACAGTTCTGGTCATTGTCAGGGATGTGTCATTCTGGCCACCTTGGAAAACTTATGTCTG
This sequence comes from Carlito syrichta, assembly GCF_000164805.1. NCBI lineage: Eukaryota > Metazoa > Chordata > Mammalia > Primates > Tarsiidae > Carlito > Carlito syrichta. Next base: position 200,675 of record NW_007247466.1, read on the forward strand.
CATTTCTCCATCTGCAGTTTTGTAGTAACCTTTGCTGTCTCTGAAGCCTGGGTACTTTCTACCTATTGGTAGGTTGTCATTTGAAATCGTTCCTCAATTTTGTCCTGTGTTTTAGGGTGTTTGTCAAAATACTTTTTAAAAAACTTAGATTTGCTTATCTTTCTCCCTATTCTTTATTTTTTAAAGTTGCTTCTCCAAATTAAATAGCATCTTGGGGTCTTTCTCATATCTCCAAACAAGACCACAATTCAGTGATCACATACTTCATCTTATATCTGTATCAGATTGTTCCAGTATGGTATTCTAGATGGTTGATCCAGCGTATGGCGTCCTATCCCCTCCTGGAATTATTATTTCTTTTCCTTTTCTTTTAACTTTTTTTGTGGGATCTTACTATGTTGCCACGTTGGTCCCAAATTCCTGGCCTCAAGCAATCCTTTAGCCTCAGCTTCCCAAAGTGCTGGGATTACAAGTGTGTCCCACTATGCCCAGCCTGGAATTATTTTTAAAGTGAATCCTCTTAATAGAAGATAACATTGACTGCTTATAACCTGGAAGTAGCCAAATCTAAGGGTGTAGCATTGTAGGTCTTTTGTCTTCATTCCATCCAGTTTTGTGCCCTTACTACCAGGATTAGATGGAATATAACTGAATTCTGTCAGTTAGATTCTTAAAAGAGCCAAAGGATATGGGGAGTGGAGGGGGATATCTACTCACAAATATCAGAAACAACTATTTCAGCAGCATATATGGTATCAAGACTGGCAGCCATCAACAAGTTTAATGGACAAGATACTTATCACAATAAGATCTCTACTTCTTAACTTCCCAAATCTGAACTAGCTAGTGCACATTCTAGACATGTATATAAATGTATATGTAACATATGTTGGGAAGGAAATATGTGTCTTCTTCTTCCATCATATTAATCTTTGCTCAAAAGACAATGTAATAATAGTTTCACTGACTAATTCATTGAACAGTGACACTTCTAGATATTCTTCTGCCCTAAAGTGGCTGCAAGCCAACATTTTTTTAAAAACTACTTTGTTGGGTGGTTTTACTCTGCAGTGGCCTTGTGCAAAGTGCCGTACCTATACTACCTCACTCAATCCTTATCACAAACATATGGGGTAGGTACCATTCTTATTACCATTGTACCTGGAAAAGGAGCTGAGGCTGACAGAAGTGAAATAGTTGCGCCAAGAGCACGTAGCTAGTCCACAGTGAAGACCCTTGTTTGTCTTATTCCATGATCCATTTTCTCTGTATAGGAATGTGTGTGGAAGAGAGGGGACAGGAAAGGAAGTCTCACTTAATACTGTCCTTAACAAAAATCATCAAAGTTTATTTTTAAAAATTATTAAAGTCAATGGACATTTGATTTTCTGGGCTGGAGAACAAGTCATTGTCAAAACCTGTCAAAAACACAAAGAAGAGTGAATCTGAAAAATGTGAAGATTGAAGACAATGGAAGATGCCTTAATTAAAGAAAAAAAACTTATTTGCATTCCAGTCATTGTTAATATTGAGACCTTTAAGTATCACCCTCCAAATCTCCAATGCCAATATATCTATTTTCCTTCTGTTTTTTCCTTGCTCCTAACCAGTATGGTGGGCATGGCCTTCCTTCACCAGGTGTGATGTATCAGGAGCCCAGCAATTGTGATTCGTACTTCCAAAGGTTGCTGCTGGACTGTGCCATTCTGGTTTCTCTTCCAGCTGCTTCTGCACCCTTTCTTTGAATTCAGATGCAGGAGGCTCAGAACAGTTGGAAAGAGCCTTGGAATATGGCACAATCCACCAGTAGCCGTTAGAGGGATAAACCAACAGGTCATGGAAACCTCCACAACCAGGTAGTCTTTGCACAGGGAGTGAAAGTAGGTTGGGAGTTGGAGTAGTCGCTCTTACCAGAGTGAGGAAAGGGGTTGCCTAGGAATAGCAATTCATTCAGCTTCAGTGATCCACCTTCCCTCCCCACCCCCAGCTGAGATCAGTAGTAGCAGTGGTAGACTAGAGTAAACCTTAGAAGCAACTGGGAGCCTCATACAAATTCAGATTCTTTAAAAACAAGGAAACAAACCCCTCTCCCAGGCAAATGGGTTAGAGTAAGAAGCAGTAGTTTTGTTTTTTATTTATTTTATTTTAAAGATGTGGGGTACAATTCAGAATTAGGAATACAAGTGGTCACCATACAGGTAAAAGTTTGGGCCTCCCTTTGGTCCTCTTTTGAGAAGCAGTAGTTTTCATCGTGCTCCAGGTGATTCAGATGCTCGGCTAAATTTGAGAGTCACTGCTAAAGTTGAATTTAAGGCAGTAGTGGCTATCACTTGCAACTTGCATTTCTCTGGACTTAACTTTCTATGTCTCCTCTTCTCATAGGATAATAGAATGTTTAAACCAGAGGAATCCTTGGCAGTCAGGTCTAGCCCAACATCAGTCCTGTACAGATAATGAAACAAGTTGCAGGATGTTAAGTTACTTATTTCCAGGAGCCATACCCTACATATCCAACACCAATCATCTGAACTTTTCCTAGCCCAAGCTTTGGTGTAGGCTCCTGGATGCCCCCTGCGGAGCTAGGCATAACCCTTTAGTTGCTGGATTTTTGGGGGTCTGAGCAGGGCAGGGCACAATGGCTGTTGCACTGCTGCATACATATGAAATATGTCTTGATCATTTCTAATTCTTGATGTATGCCTAATTTTCAGAAAAAGATTCTGAGATAATTTACATTAAAAAGACATGTGTAGCCAGGTGTGGTGATTCATGTCTGTAATCCCAGAACTTTGGGAGGCTGAGGTGGGAGGATTGTTTGAGCCCAAGAGTGCAAAACCAACTGGGGCCCGGGCAACATAACAAGACCTTGTCTCTCTAAAAAATTCAAAAAGTAAGCTGGGTGTGGTGGTACATGCCTGTAGTCCCAGCTACTTGAGAGGCTGAGGCTAGAGGATCACTTGAATCCAGGAGTTGGAGTCTATGGTTAGCCGTGAGTGTGCCACTACTGCACTCCAGCCTGGGAGAGAATAAGACTCCGAGTCAAAAAAAAAAAAAAATGTGTAGGAGTCTACTGTAATGAAAACTTCATAATTTATGAAGTCTACCACTTCATTTATTCATTCATGTGTGCATTTATTCATTAGCCATTAAGAATTGATTGAGCAACTCTTCTGTACCATAAGAAGAAAACCAGGAACTGTCCTTATTCCAGTTAGTTGTGTGACCTAAGCACATTTAAGAGTATAAAGTAAGAATAACATATACCTTTCAAGTTTGTAGTCAGGACTAAATGAGTGTGAAATAATGAAAGCTCCCAGGACAGTGTTTAGCAGATGATAGACAATCCCTGAATGGTAGATTCAAAACATCATAGTAAGGGAAGGAAAACTCAAAATACCAAAATTTCAAAGCTAGTAACTTAGAGCTTCTTGGTAACCAGGTCATAAAGGGTTTATGGGACTTGCCTACGGTCACCACTTTGCCAGCTAGTGGCAAGGCTGATGGTCTTTTCTGTTCACTTGTTTTCTCTATACCCAGTGCAGCATTTAAACATTTTATTTCTTGCAAGTTTTTCTTGGCTCCATGGCTGCCCTTCCTGGACTGTCTCTGTTTTGCTGTCATCAGTTATGTCTATGTATACATTTGGGCCACTTAAGTGTATCTGCATTTATTTGTCATTTCATCCTGTTTGTGAGTTCCTCAGTGTTTCAGGGTTGGGAGTGCAACAGCTTCTCCTCCTTATGGCATGTCCTAGTGACTGCAGTGTCCCTTACAAGTGTGTCCTCAGTCAAATTCATTGAGTTCACTGCCTGCCAGCCCCACTCACCAGGGGGCCAAGTGACAGGCTTATGTGAGCCATTTGGGACAGTGTGTTGCTTTTATAAGTGACTTCCTGCTGCTCCTTGCCACTGCTTGTTTCCAGATGAAATCCCGGGTTCTGTCTCACAGACACGCTCGTGTGACCCTGAATTTTGCCCAAGAGGATTTAGTTGTTTTTATCAGTGCTTCCTGGTAGATGGGTGAGAGAAAGGCAGCGGAAAAGGCCCATAGAAGCCTGTGTTGTTTGCCTGGGCTTGGAAGACAGTATTTTTCTGTTACTAAAATGTTTCCCCTCACCCTCCCATCTCAGCAAGGTCAGCAGTTTTGTGTGCGTGTGTCTGAAGGCATTTAAGAATTATGTGCTCCTTGACCTGTCACCGCTATTTCTAAGGGTATAATGGGACAATTGTATAAAGGTGTTTATGAATGAGACTCAGTACAGTGTTATTTATCATAGCAAAAAGACTGCAAACAATCTAAGTGCCCTTCAGGAGGAAGCTAGATCAATACGCATGCATACGATGGATTCCTATGCAGCTATTAAAAATGATGACACAGATACGTGTTTCCAAACATGGAAATATATATTAGGTGAACAAGATGATGAACTAGTATGCATGGTAGCATCTCATTTTTTAAAAACAAGAAAGTATGTGGGCATACATGTGTGTATAAAGAGAAAATCAGAAGTAAAGGCATGAAAATATTGTGATTATTTCTGGTTACCAAGAATATGGACAATTTTTAATTTTTAAATTTTATATTCTTATTTTTTTAACTCCTTTGCCATGTTTCTATAATAGTTTCATAATCACAAAATATAGGCAAAATGAAATGAGGATAGTGGCAGGTATTTATTTTGTAGCCCAATGCACTTGTCACTGGAGACCAACACCTAAGCCAAGATTTGGTCTCTTAGACCTGGAGATTGCCGGGCCTTTTTTGTCTTTTGGGTGGTGGGGGTGGGGGGACTGAGACAGTTTAAATAACCAGACAAATGCAAGTCTTGCCTTGTGTGTACTTCTTTGGGACCCCTGTAACTGGTTAAAGTTGAATCTCCCTTTCAATTCAGCTAATATATTTCTTGCTTATTGGATTGACCTTAGGTTTATCAAGATTTGGTCTCCATTGGGCATTGGGGACTTTGTTCATCACCTCCATTAGAAAGTACTTCCTGCTTGGGCTTTCGAGGCTGTAGTCATAAAGGCTGGAAAATACAGGATAATACTGAAAGTCATCATTTGTTGGGCTCCTGTTATGTGCATATGCTGCATACTTTATATGTACTACCATATATAATACATACATCAACATTATAGGGTACGTATTATTACACTCAATTTTATAGTTGAAAAAATGACAGCTCAGAGAGTTTGAGTAACTTGTTCAAAGTCACACAACTATTAGGAAGTAGGTCTGATCCTTAACTCAGACCCATTCTGATGTGCTACTCTGTGGCACAGACTGCATCGAAAACACAAATGAAAACTGCCTTCTGGAAAACATTTTTTTTTACATAAGTTTTCAGAGCATCTTCTTTTACTTCCATCTGATTTCCAATCTCTAGATGATACTAATAATGGCTAATATTATGTGTTATTAGTATGTATGTATTATGTGGCAGGCACTATGCCAGCTACCTTACATGGATTATGTATTTTAATTCTTACCTCAACTTCCATTTTGCAGACGGGAAAACTAAGACACAGGAAGTCCATAAAGTTGGCTTGCCCAAGGCCATAAGCTCATGAACATACCATTTTATATAACCTCATCATCCTGGTTGAGTGAGAGGATTTTTCTTTTGACCTGTCTCTTTGTTGATTCCATTGCATTCATATATGAATTATTTTGCTGGCATGATTTAAAAATGCCTGCCTGGAATTTGATTTGATTTGAGGAAGGCTGCCTAGTGCCTGAATTCCCAAGACTCTAATGACTCACAGAAGCCTAGTGTCTCCAGTCAGCCTCTGTTGGAGTGTACACTTGTTAGACATTAACCTCTTGGACACCATTAATAATTTAGCATAGATGAGCTGATTAGATTAGTAGGGCTCAAATGGAGTGAGAGACAGAGCTAAGGAGCAAACCCCTACACAGGCTTTCAGTAAACAATTCTGGTACAGAATTGTGGGTTCCAGGCAGTGACTTGGCTGACTTCACAGTCCTGCCTAGGCCCAAGCAGGTCAGGGGCTGGTGGCTAATTAATGACTTTTGCAAGGAGCCAGCCTGCCTGCACTTTACCACACACTTTCTGCACCCTCAGACCCTTTCAGCCTTGTAAAGATCAGGAACAGGCAGCAGGAAAGGGGCCCTGTACTAAGCAATGTGGTAGCATGTTATGATTCTTTTATTTACTACTGCAACAGCTCCTGGCAGGAAGATGCACTGTTATTGCCATTTTACAAATGAGAAAACTGAACTCAGAGTGGTGAATGAACTTGCCCATAGTGTGTAAAAATGGATGTGGCTGGCACTGCAAACTGGATATAATTCTGAATTTTTAAAGATAGTTGCTACCATTTGGGATTTATTTTTTTGGCCTAATTTCCTTTCATTTATCACTTTTTGTTCCTTATCAGTCTTTATATCTTTTTTAGATTTTTAAAAAGATTTTATGTCTAATAAACAGTCAATATAAGCAAGGCCTCTAAGATCCTTTGTAAATTATCAGAAAATTACTATTTTAAATAAGTGAGTTATTGAAGTTATTTCTTCAGCTTGATCTACTTAATGACATTTATATAAAAGTTCTGCTTTTCTTGTTCTTAACCTTGATATTAATAGCACAGTACTCCAATAAAAACCATTAAGGGATAGCAAAAAAGAAACTTCCAAGACAGGAATTGTATCTTGGTTCATTTGTTCTCATTTATTCGTTTAGTCTTTTTTCTTTTCATTTTGTTTCTAAATATTGTTTTTATGACTATCTTCAAGCATGGTAAAAGTAGAGTCGATAAAAAATGAACCACCATGAACATCTTGAATCTTAACAATGACTATGATTTTTCCACATTTGCTTCCTTCTTATTTTTCTTTTTGCTAAAGTATTTTAAAGCTAATCTAAGATATCATCGCATTTCTTCTCTAAATATGCTATTATATAGCTCTGAAAAATGAGGATTTTTTCTACATAACTATATTATTTATCATGGTGAGCAAAATTAACAATAATTCCCTCCATATCGCCTAAACAATACCTTTTTTAAAATTTGTCTAATTGTCTCCCAAATGCCTTTTTCCAGTCATTGGTTTGATTGTGACCTAAACAAGGTCCACAACTTGCAATTGATTGTTGTCTCTTAAGTAACTTTTCACTTTGTCTTTGTTGTTGCTATTGCTAAAATAGCTGTTTTTGTTCTACTTTTAGTTTTACTCCATTTGGCCCCTTTTCCCTTTCCACTTCTCTTAGTCTTAGTTTCATCTTTATCATCATAAGCTCAGGATGTAGTTGCAAGAATTTGAAGAGTTAGGACAGCCGCCAAACCCAGAGCTGGTACCTAGAACAAAGCCCCTGTGGTTAGCTGCTTAACAGAGTGATCTGCTTGAGCACAAAAGGTGGTATGGTTGGGTGGTTTTTTGACCCTTTGTCTGAGGTATCTTGATAGCCTTCATTGTGTTTCTCCTACCAATAGAAAGACCCTCAATTTGTAGTGCAGTCTTGCATGGGGCTTATGTTCTGAGAAATGGGTCATCATATGTCCGCATTAGGCGATTTTGTTGTTGTGCAAACATCATAGAGTATAGTGTCCTTACACAAGCCTAGATGGTACACACCTAGGTTATGTGGTCTAGCCTGTTGCTCCTAGGCTACAAACTTGTATAAAATGTGACTGTACTGAATACTGGAGGCAGTTGAGATACAGTGTATCTAAACATAGAAAAGGTACTGTAAAAATATGGTGTCATGGTTTTATGAGACCACTGTCATATATGTGGTTCACTATTGTCTGAAATATTAATTTAGACTACCTTTTCTAACATTCAGGCTTTTCCCTCACATACGTTTTGAAGCCCAGAAGAGCCAGTTTACAACTAGAAGTGTAAAGGGACAAGTTAGGTTTGGACCTGAGATAGGACTCTCCGATGTATGAAATACTCTCCTCCCACTTTCCCAGATCCTTTTAAATATGCTTCTGGATCTAAAGACAGCCAGAAGGACTGCCTGCTTCATACCTTCTACCATATGTCAGGCCCTTTCCCTATTTCTTGCTTATCAAATTTTAGGCATTCCTGTCACTTTGCTTCAGAAACACATTCTCTGCTAAGGAAAAAGGGTGATGCAGGTACTTAGTGATGAGTTCATCTTCTCAGGGACCACCTGAAACCAGTTAAGATGCACATCTTTCTTTAGAAGGGATCTTAGGGCCCTGGCAGAGGACTATCTATCTGGATGAGAGAGGCAGGAGGAATTGGGGTTAATCTGAGGACGCTTCAGACCTTTCACTTGAGTAGGCTATCTTTTTAAAGTAAGATATTGTACAATTTCTTGTTTCATCATATGAGGGGCTAAGACCACTTGTTTAATAAAGTACTATTTTTAAATCATGCAATTAAGGTTTAGAATCTGCCACTTTGTATCCCAAGTTGGATTTTGTATGATAATCATATCATTATAGAGTCTTTATTATAGCCATTTATGAGTAAGTTTTTTCCTTTGTCTTTTTACATCTGGACCAGAAGTCTGCATGGATATTTGATGCATCTGAAAATTATTGATAAGTATAAAGGATTTTGAATGTCACAAAAGGAGCATGGGGAAATGCAAGATGTGATGTGGATATATAACAAAATCTAATGGGGGCAGGTGTTGGCATGAGTCTTCCTTTTTAGTGATCCCCAATGTTCATATGATATTAGAATAAGAGTGGAGTATCAAAAATGCTGTTGGTGTGTGGAAAAAGTTCAAATTGATGTGATTGGTTTCAGAATTTTTCTGCAAAGATTACTTTTTTGAAAATCTCTTTATTTTCAATTAGTATTTTCAGATATTTTCTTTCCATTTTTCTATTAAGGAATAACTCACATGCTATAACATTCATTCTTTTTAGTGTACAGCTCTGCAAGTTTTGCCAAGTGCATATAGTCATGGAACCATCATCACAATGAAACTGTAGAACAATTTTTGGTGTCCTTCATAGTCAGTTGCTCTCTTCAAGCCTGTTTTCTGTTTCTACAATTTGGCCTCTTCCAGAATATCATATAAATAGAATCACTAAGCACAGTGCATTTGAGGTTCATCCATATTGTTGCCTGTATCAGTAATTCATTGTTTGTATTGCTGAATTCTATTATATATGGATATATCACAGTTTGTTTATCCATTGCCAGTTGAGGGACACAGTTTCTTTGGCTATTATAAATAAAGCAATGATAAACATTTGCATACAACTTTTTGTGTGAATATATGTTTCTATTTTAGTTGGGTAAATACCGAGGAATGGGATTGCTGGGTTATATGGTAAGTATGTTTTACTTTCTTCAAAACTGCCTATTTTCAAAGTGGCTGTACCATTTTACGGTCCTCTCCCCCCAGTAGTGTATGAAAGTTCCAGTTCTGCTGCATCCTCTCTAGCACTTGGTATGGTCAATATTTTGTTGGTCTGTGTCTATTTTACTTTTTAAATTTTAGCCATTCTTTTAGGTATTTAGTAGAATCTCATTGTAGTTGTAATTTGGATTTCCCTAATGGCTAAAGATGTTGAGCATTTCTTCATGTGTTTATTTGTATCTTCTTTGATGATGTGTCTGTTCAAATTTTTTGCCCATTGCAGACACATATTTCATACAAAGCTTCCTTAATTTATTGCCAATACTTATGCACCATAGATTTCATGCTGCCATGGAGCTACACAGCAAGAAAGTACAGTGGAGAGTGGAGCCTAGGGTTTGTCCAAGACACAGGTGCAGAGAGAGGGATAGGAAAGGTTTACTTAGGACTTGTTATTCAAAGACATTGTCTAGGTCAACAGAAAAGGCAGGTTGTTATTTTTATTGCTAATTGGCATCCATAAACCAACTATCAGTGTCTGACCAGTGTAATTTGTGATGGGGATGTGTTGTTCTCTTAGCTCACGGGTGAAAATAGTTACAGAGCAACCTCTGGATACTGCAGCAGGCAACTGTGCTGTTTTGCATGTGTGCATGTGTGTGCAAACAGGAGAGAGAGCCAGATGTACAGTGAGACAGTGACAGAGGTAGAAGGATTTGGTAGTGTGTGGTTCAGGCCTCTATGACCACATGTTCTGTGGGGGAAGAGAAGTGGCAGGCTTGACTCCATTATTCCAGAATTTCCATCCTGTGCCTCATGACCAACATAAGGTTTTCCCTAAGGCATCTTTGATTGTATACTATTTTTTTTTTTCTTTCAAGCTAATCTCCTAATCCTCACACTGGATGCTATTCCATAGTAACAAGCTAGATTACAGAAAATGGAAGTTATTTTCAGAAATTGTTATGTTTTGGCAGGTCCAAAATATAAACTTCCTAATGAGTAATGGAGATGCATACACCATATCCCCTTCAATATAATTTAACATCAGCAAAAGTCCACTCTTGTGTTGTTCTCTCTCCTTGAGAGTTACTCTTTCTCCATCTACTCGGCCACCCTGCTGACTGTTTCATCCATACCCTTCCAGAGAGTGATAGTGACTCAGAGAGAGGCTGTTGGGTCTTGCCCCTTTTGCAAGTCAGGACTTCATTGTTAATCATTATTCACTTTTATCTTATAAAATGTAAGAACTCATACATTTTAATACCGAAAGAAACTTTAGAGAGAACTTCTATTCCAGTCCCTCTCTTTATGGATGAGAAGATCAAGGCCCAGAACTTCGCAGGGACTCCATCTTGGAGCCAGGACGAATGGCAAAGTCAGCCCTGAACACAGGCCTCTAATTTCCCAGTCCTGTGTTCCTTCCAGGCTGTAACACAAGGAAAAGCTGTTTGTGGATGGTGCCTAGAAAGGGAATGTTCAAAAGTTCGACTGAACTGAAGCTTTGGGAGTGCCACTGGATTTATTAAGTATAAAAATAATTAAGAATAAACTAGTGAAATCACTCAAGAAGCTCTCTCAAGCCTACAGAGGAAGATTGTAAGGCTTTTAATTCATTTAAGGGATTAAATTTTCACAGTAAGAGCTGAGTGTACAGCAACCAAATCTGATTTAAAAGTAAACAAACCAATCAAGGTCTTCGGAGCCTGGGCCAGAGGGTGGGGAAAGGGGGCCTGTGGCTGGGGAGGGAGGAGCCAGTGAGGTCCATCTGTCGTTAGAGTCACTGGAACATGGACGTTGCGGGATGAGAAGGGGTTTCTGCTTCAGGCCCTAGTGTAGAAACCAGTCCTCGTCCTGGCTCGCCTGTAAGCTGAAAGACCTATGTATCAAAGGAATGTGAGAGACTCGCTTCCTAGGAGCTGCCTGGAAACCTTTTTAAAGAACTCCAGCCCAACTGCTCTTTAATCTTTGATATGAGAATGATACCCAGACCCACCACAGGCACCACATCCAGCCTCAGGGCCACCCAGGAGCTGCAGTGAAATGTCAGATAGCAGGCAAGATCACCAGCGGCAAGCCCAGCTGCTGCCCCATTCCAGCAGCCTTAAGCTGCTGCTCATCGTGTATAATAGGCGTCACCACAGCCCATACCTCCAGAGCGCCTCCTGTGTACCAGACTCTGTTTCAGCACCTTATATAGATGAAGTCATTTAACCCTCCCCACTCCCCTATTAGGCACGAACTGACAGAATCCCCATTTCACAGATGAGGAAACTGAGGCACAGAGGGCTTCAGTGACTTGCCAGAGGTCACATGGATTGATTGCAGAGCAGCTGACATTTAAACACCAGTTTCCCTGACTCCTGAGCCCGGTCAGTTCCCATCCCCATTTACCACATCATGCTGCCCCCTGAATTCACTCAGCAAGCACTTAATGTCTAGAATGCATCATCCCATTTGGTTGCCAGCAGGCCCTTGACACGTGGTCAGTGCCACATGTTGAAATGACAATATTTTGGATATATTGGGTTAAACAGAGTATGTTATTAAAATTACTTTCATCTGTTCTTTTGACTTTTTTAAAAATGTGGCTACTAAAAATTGTCAATGCATGGCTTGCACTTTATTTCTGCTGGAGAGTGCTGGTCAAGGAGCTCCCAAGCCGTGGAACAAAGGAGCCTGAGACGTGGCCACCACAAGTGGGCTGCGGACACAACAGGGTGTCTGTGGGCAGTTGGCACCCCGCCAGGCAGAAAGGCCAGTCTCCCCTGACTGCTCAGACGTAGAATGAGTAAGTCAACGTTTCCCGAAGAGCATTTTACAGGCTATTAATAGCAAAACCAAACAATCCCTTAGTAAAATACAAACCCTGATACATTCAGCATCGTGTGCTACTTCAAGTCGATATTTAAATATATCCTCAGGCTGAGTGCGGTGGCTCAACTTGTGATCACAGCACTTTGGGAGGTCGAGGTGATAGAATTGCCTGAGTCCAGGGGTTCGAGACCAGCCTGGGCAACTTGGTGGGACCTCGTCTCTACAATAAATCACAAAAACTAGCCAGGTGTGGTGGCGTGCATCTGTAGTTCCAACCACTTGGAAGACTGAGGCAGAAGGATCGCCTAAGCCCACCAGGTTGAGGCTGCGGTGGCCGTGAGTGTGCCACTACACTCCAGCCTGGGCGACAGAGTGAGACTCCAACAACAAAAACAACAACAAAATTCCTCAAGTTATTTCTAGTGTCCCTCAATTTCCTCATTTATGAAATGAAGATAATAGTCCCTACCCTGTAGGGTTGTGGTAAAGAATAATCAAGTCAACCCATATGATGTGCTCACAAGAGTGCCTGACACAGAGGAGCGCTCAACAAACGCTAGCCAGTATTATTACAGCCGGTAGTCATCTTCGTTGTTACTGCATCTCATTGAGGGAGCTGCAGAGTTATGCAAAAGAAGGATGCAGAAGGGCCATTGATAGTGGCCCCAGCTTTTGTGTCCAAGTCAACAATTTTAAGGCCCCAGATAGCTGGAGGCACCTACCGCCTTAGAATGATAGTGAGGTGACCATCTGACATGTCTCCCACCACTGTCCCTTGACCACCAAGATGTTCTCAGTTATCTTTTAATGGCGTGTGTTTCTTTCCCTGAGAGGGAAGTGCATCAACATGCCCCCACCATCTTGTTCTATTTCTAGGGATGTTTGGTCCCCATCACCTGCTTCTTCAACCTAGCAATCCCATAAGACGGGTAATCATGTGGTTAAGCAAATGTACACTGGTTTCTTTCCTGCAAGACTTCTCAGAGCTTTTAAAATGCTAATGTTTATGAAGAAATTTCCAGATGTGAATGCCGTGTTAAGTGTTTTGCAAACTTAATTGATTTGGTTTTGGAAATATCTTACAGGACTAATGTTCCGTAAACGTGCTCTCTTGGAAACATTGTTCGTAAAGGTTCATGCCAGCCCAAAAAGCGTCTTAACAGCCAAAATCTCTTCTGCCACTGCCGTTAGTGTTTGCTTATTGTCAACACTGTGCATGCAGCATTGCTTGACACTGAACACATCACTTAAAAAAAAAAAAACCACACAGCTCACAGTTTGTCAAGAGAGACAGGCTTGGGAACACGAGTCTAATGAGTATCCAGGGATTCACTGTTGTTTTAGAAACGAACACATTGAGGATCCTTAAAACAAAATTAAATTTATTGTGTTTTTGTTCATACACATTAGAGCTTTATACACACACAACAATTCTTCCTCTTAGCTCCTTCCCCACCCAGTTTCTGCAAACACATTGTTCTTTATTATTGGAACATTCCTGGGTTTTATGGCTGCTTTTGATTTGCTTTTTGTTTTGTTTTATCTTTTTTTTTTTTGCCATATTGTGCTTATTTATTCATCTTCCTCTGATTCAAGCAGACTTTATTTCTCCCTTCTATACTGAGTCCCTGTATGAAGGCTCATTAAGTAACTCACTGAACATGCCCATTAGTGCAGCTCTTGGTTCTGACTAGAACCAAGAGGGTCACTTCCACTTTTTGTTCTCTGTATGTTAACAGCTACTGGAACTAACTGAGAGGTGGAAGTGTTAGCCACATTTATTAACATCTAATTACATCTCAAACTATGTCTTCTCACTGTCAATTCACATGTGCTTGTTATCTAGTTTGGAAGTTCCATGGGAGCAGGGTCTAATAGTTCATGCCTTTATCCTCTTCCTCCTTCCTCCCTCTCTCCCTTCTTCCTTCCCTCTCTCCCTCCCTCCCTCCCTTCCTTCCTTCCCTCTGTCTTCACTCCCTTTTTACTTTTCTCCTTCTCTGTACAAAATTCTTTCTAAAATGGAATTATTTTGTTTGAGAAAACCTAATACAAATATACTAATTTATAAAGAGGGAATTTTTTGCACACTACTAATAGTATAGCAATAACCACTAATAATTGTTATCATGTTAAACATTCAAGGGATCCATTCTGCGTACCATGTCCTGCTCTCAGGGCATTTTATATTTTATCTCTTTTAATCTCCATATACCCTGTGTGGTATGTTGTTATTATACCCATTTTACAGATGAGAAAACTGATGCTTTGCCCCCCAAAGGGGCAGCCAGAGTAGCTCTAGGGCAGGAATGGGAACAATGGGAATGGGAACAGAATCCAAGTGGAAAACCACTGATGAGTCCTGTCCAGCCTTCCTTTTCTCTGTCAAGGTTGGGTGGAGCAGACAGGGGACTTGCCTTGCTCTTAACTCCTCTTTCTGGTCCTGTGTTGTATGAGGTCACAAGGTAGTTCAGTGCCTTAAGGAAATCCAGTTAAATTTTGATAAACCTTATGAAAATAGAGAGCAATAATTAACTTCCTAACTGTTAATGTTAACATTCGGATCTCGTCAGCCCAACCCCAGTTGGTGGGAACACTTCAGTGAGTAACCACTGAATAACACGGCCTGACTGTTATTTACTAAAATAATCCGGCTTGTTTAGTAATGTGCATTTTATTGTATTGCAATGCGAAATGAGGCTTACTTAAAACCCTTTTGCCAAAAAATCAACAGATGTTAAAGTTTTTGGCTGTGAGGCTTTTTAAATAATACTATCTTAAATTTTTTTAATACTTCCTTTTAAAGAATTGGGCCCAAGTTTTATTCTTTTTTTATTGTCATTGTTGTTTATTTCAATTTTACTAGCCCAGTACCTTGCACAAAAGAGGTGCCCAAGAAGTAATTTCTTTTTTTTGAGTTGGAGTTTCACTCTGTCCCCCAGACTAGAGTGCAGTAGCACGCTCCCAGCCAC
>NW_007247466.1:215833-223965 GCF_000164805.1 Carlito syrichta
GTAGCTGGAACTACAGGCGCACGCTATCACACCCGGCTAATTTTTTTGATTTATTGTAGACATGAGGTCTCGCCAAGTTGCCCAGGCAGGTCTTGAACCCTCAGACTCAAGCAATTCACTCACCTCAGCCTCCCAAAGAAGTGATTTCTTAAAAAAAAAAAGAAATCAACTTGCAACTTACAAGGAATTTTCTACATACTTTCCCATTTAATTTTCAAAGCAACCTTAAGATGGAAGCAAATATATATATTCCCATTTAAGAGGTCACTAAGCTGAGCTCCAGAAAAGTGACTCAGAAAACTTCTTTGGGAAGTATGCCAACCTTCAGTATTTCTGGATTTGTAATTACTATTCTGTTCAGAGTATCATAAGGTTCGGTGTCAGAAATGAAATCAGGCACATTCTGTGCTGTTTTGCCCTACTTAGGAGTATAAACAGCTCATGTCTTTGAAATCGTTTTTGTAAGCCAGAAAATTGTTTTTAAGCATACTTAGTCACTCTACCTTAAATGGTTCCTTTTAGTTCTAACTCCCTTTATGACTTTATGACTGGTAAAAATAGAAGATAAATGATAAAAGTATTTATTCATTCCTTCCTGTGCACTAGGCACTATGCTAGCACTCTGCATGTGCAATCTCCGGTTATTCCTCAAAGCCACTCTGTGAAATAGGTACTGTTCTTACTCCGTGTTATAAGTGGGGGAACTGAGGGAGAGCGAGAGTCAGTTATGTGCCCAAGGTCAAACAGGACTCAAGTCAGGTCTCACTCCCTTCATTGCATAGGTTTTTGGAACACTGGCTGTTTGCAGGGGATGCAAGCATGACTACTTTCCTTTTGTAGGCATCCAGGTCAAAATAGTTACAAAAGCCAACCTTAACTCATGTCCTTGGAATAAAAAATTAGAACTGTCATGCCTATGGCTTGGTAATAGGAAGCACACAACTGCCATTTAGAGTTTTTTAAACATGCCTAAATTTGTTTTATATGTGAATGTGAGAATTCAAACTGCTAAATACTACACTTTTCTCCAAATGTGAACATGCATTTGATTCTTGGAGGTAATAGCATGCTATTTTAGGATTTGAACTAGGTCATGTTTTTCATAAGCTATTTGGTTAAGTAAACATGATTAATTTTTAAGGAATCCTCAAAGAAGAAGAAAAAACATGAAAAAATGATGCCCTGTTTCCTAGTGTCGTACTGAACTTCAAGAAAAGGCAAGAAAATGGTGCAGCCACTTTAGAAAACAGTTTGGCTATTCCTCAAAATGTTAAACACAGTGTTACTACCATACGACCTAGTAAATTCCACTCCTGTGTATATATGCAAGAGAAAGGAAAATATACCGATAAAACCTTATACATGAATGCTTATCACAGCATTATTCAGTTGGGTTGTTGAATGTCTACCCAAATGTCCACCAACTGATGAACGGATAAACATAATGTAGTATAACCATTCAGTGAAATATTTGGCAGTAAAATGTAGTGAAATACTGATAGATGTTACAACATGGATATACCTTGAAAACATTACACTAAGAGAATGAAGCCAGACATAAAAGTCCACATATTGTATGACTCCACATATATGACATGCCAGAATATACAAATTCATAGATACAAAATATAGACTTGTGATTATTAGGGACTGGGGGAAGGGAAGTATGGTGGATGACTGCTAATAGGTATAGGATTTCTTTTGTGGGTAATGAAAATATCCTAAAGTTAGATGATGGCAATGACTTTATAACTCTTTGAATATACCAGGAACCACTGAATTGTTTACTTTGAACAATCTTGTGGTATGTAAATTATCTTAAACTATTATTAAAAAATAATAATATAAAGCTATATATGAGAGGATAGAAAGAAGAGCAAGAATACAAAGACCATTTGAACCATGACTTCCACAACAGTGAAATTTATTTATGTAGACTATTCTGATTAAACTATTAGCAAGGTAACATTGGAAATTCCTGAACCGCCATCCTCAATTCCATGATGCTGAAAGGTCACTGAAGAGAAATGTGGATGACTTTCTTTTTATCCTAACTGTGTGTACTCCCTTGGTGGAGATTAGTCTCTGTTATTACAAGTCTATTCAGAGACAAGAGAGTTGAGTGGGTATATAAGATATAGAGTCTATTTTATGCTATTTTTTAATGCTAAATTCAAAATTGCTTACTAAAATGGTTAATGTGCTAGAAAGTAGTTGGACTAATTAGGTCAATAAATATGATTCTAACTCATCAGAAGAAAAGGTCATATGGATAAAAAACTAAGGAGTTTCATGTATTAGAAGATGTAGCCTTCAATCCTGAAGAAGTAATTTGGTTCCTGCATTTTCATGCTGCCTAAAGTTTTTTGTTGCACAGATTACATGTGAATGAAATGTTTTCCAAAAATATTAGAATTTATAGGAGTTGTGCTCTGTTAGAAATTGTAGCCTTTTTGTGATTAATTTCTTCATTTCTTCAACTTTATTTCAGTGTGTCTTGATTCATCCTTGAATTTTCCCATGCCCAATTTCCCACTTATGATTCTGAGAGTACTATTTTTTCCCCTTAGTGAAGATCAGAAAGAATGAATTCTGTACAGCATTTCCTGCATGTTTTTCTGACTGCGGGTATACTTTTCTCTGAATAAATCCAATAATTCAAATCAGACTATTTACAGAAGATATTAAATAAGGATTATTTATGTTTCACAAACTTATACATGAATGTTCCTTTTCTTTAATGACTTATCTTTTTTTTTTCTTTTTTCTTTTTTTTTTTGAGTTGGAGTCTCACTCTGTCGCCCAGACTAGAGTGCAGTGGCTGCTCCCGGCCAGCGCAGCCTCGCCCTGTTGGGCTTCGGCGATCCTTCTGCCTCAGTCTTCCGAGTAGCTGGAATTACAGGCGCGTGCTACCACACCCGGCTGATTTTTTGATTTATTGTAGAGATGCGGTCTCGCTGCCCAGGTGGGTCTCGAACCCGCGGGCTCAGGCAATCTACTCACCTCAGCCCCCCAAGGCACGGGATTACAGGCTGAACCACCGAGCCCGGCTCTTTTTTTCTTTTTTTTTGAGTTGAGGTCTCACTCTGTTACCCAGGTTGGAGTGCAGTGGCACGATCGCAGTTCACCACAGCCTCAATTTCCTGGGCTCAAGTGATCTTTCCTCCTCAGCCTCCAGAGTAGTTGAGACTACAGGACACACCACCATGCCAAGTTAATTTTAATTTTAATTTTTAATTTTTTAATTTTTATTTTTTTTGAGTTGGAGTCTCACTCTGTCCCCCAGACTGGAGTGCAGTGGCTGCTCCCGGCCACCGCAGCCTCGACCTACTGGGCTCCGCGATTCTTCACCTCAGCCTTCCAAGTAGCTGGAACTACAGGCGCGCACTACCACGACCAGCTAATTTTTGATTTATTGTAGAGATGATGTCTCACCAAGTTGCCCGGGCGGGTCTCGAACCTGTAGGCTCAGGCAATCCACTCACCTCGGCTTCCCAAAGTGCTGGGATTATAGGCTGAACCACTGAGCCTGGCCCCCAAGTTAATTTTTTTTTATTATTTTTTTTAGTGATGAGGTCTCACTATGTTGCCTAGGCCGATCTCAAATTCCTGGGTTCAAGCTATCCTCCTGCTTCAACCTCACAAAGGGCTGGGATTACAGGCATGAGTCACCACACCCAGCCATGGCTTCTCTTTTTTTCAACAGCTTTACAGAGATAAAATTCTTATACCTTATTATTCACCCATTTAAAGTGTATAATTCCATGGTTTTTGATATATCCACAGATTTATGCAACCATCATCACAGTCAATTTTAGAACATTTTTATTGCTTGAGAAAGAAACCCTGTACCTTTTAGCTATCCACTCCCCCATCTCCCCACTCTGTCTCCAGAACAAAGCAACAACACGTTGCCTTATCTGAAATGCTTGGGACTAGAACTGTTTCTAATTTAGTTTTTCTTTTGGTTTTTAGACCGTTTGCATATACATAATAAGATATCTTGGGGATAGGACCCAAGTCTAAACATAAAATTCATGTATCTTTCATATATACCATATATTCGTAGACTGAAGGTAATTTTATACAATACTTTTAAGAGCTATACACTTGGAATAAAGTTTGTATTAAGTACTTATGTGTGGAATTTTCCACTTGTGGATTTTGGAGCATTTCAGATTTTAGATTTTCAGATTAGGAATGCTCGACTAGTTCCATTTAGCTTTCTGTTTCTATAGATTTCCCTATTCTGGGCATTTCATATGACTGGAATTATATAATGTATGGTGTTTTGTGACGGGTTTCTTTTATTTTCCTGATACAACAAAGTTCATCAAGTATTTTATAATGATAAAAGGATCAGGAAGATACAACAACTATAAACATGTATGTACCTCATAACTGAACACCAAATTATACAAAGTGTTAAAACAAACAAAGCCCAAAATGTATGAAGTAAAAACTGACAGAAGTGAAGGGAGAAATAGATAATCAACAATAATAGTTAGAAACTTCAATACCCCACTTTTAATAATGGAAAGGTTGGCCAGGTGGAAGATTAACAAAGAAGTAAAAAACTTGAACAACACTATAGTCCAAGTACTTCTAACAGATATCTATAGGACACTCTATCCAACAATAGCAGAGTATATGTTCTTCTGAAGTACATATGGAACATTCTCCAGAGTAGACCATACGCTTGTCCCCCGGGCAAAGGACCCATATGGTGGCCTGTTAGGAATCAAGTCACACAGCAGGAGGTGAGTGGCAGGCAAACAAGTGAAGCTTCACCTGTATTTACAGCCACCACCCATGGCTCACATTACTGCCTGAACTCCATCTTCTGTCAGATCAGCATTAGATTCTCATAAGACTGTGAACCCAACTGGGAATCGCACATGCGAGGGATCTAGGTTACATGCTCCTTATGGAGAATCAAATACCTGATGATCTGAAGTGGAGATGAGGTGGTGATGATAGTGCTGGGGAGTGGCTGCAAATACAGATTAACATTAGCAGTGAGATTTGACTGTACATCTCCCCCCGCATTCTGTCTTCCATGAAATCAGTCCCTGATATCAAAAAAGGTTGGGGACACCTGTGCTAGGACATAAAACAAATTTCAGTACATTTAAAAGGAGAGGAGAAATGCATAGTATCTTTGCCAATCACAATGTAATGAAATAAGAAATCAATTATAGAAAAAAAATGGGAAGCTCAAAAATATGTGGAAATTGAACAGAACAGCACACTCCTAAATGAGCAGTGGTTAGAAGGAGAAATCACACAGTACTTTGAGATGAATGCAAATGAAGCCACAGTTTATCCAAACGTATGGAATGCTGCTAATGCAGGACTTAAAAAAAATTTATAGCTGTAAATACCTCTATTAAAAAAGAAGAGCCAGGCTCGGTGGCTCCGCCTGTAATCCCAGCACTTGGGAGACCGAGGTGAGTGGATTTCCTGAGCCCGCGGGTGTGAGACCTGCCTGGGCAACTTGGCGAGACCTCATCTCTACAATAAATCAAAAAATCAGCCAGGCGTGGTAGCGCGCGCCTGTAGTTCCAGCTACTCGGAAGGCCGAGGAGGAAGGCTCGCCGGAGCCCAGCAGGGCGAGACTGCGGTGTCCGGAAGCGGCCACTGCACTCCAGTCTGGGCGACAGAGTGAGACTCCAACTCAAAAAAAAAAAGAAGAAGAAATGTCTCTCAAATCAATAACCTAACTTTCTACTTTAAGACAATGGGAAAAAAAAGAACAAGCTAAACCTAAAGCAAGCAGAAGAAAGAAAATACAGATCAGAGCAGAAGTTAATAAACAGAAAATAGAAAAACAATATAGACTTTGCAACTTCAGAAACTTTAAAACTATACCTACTATAATAAATCAAATTAAAATTTTACAAAAGACATTAAATAATGACTATTTTTCACAATATAAGTGACATTTTCTTTTTTTTTTTTTTTTAAGAGACAGGGTCTCGCTCTGTTGTTCAGGCTGGAGTGCAATAGTGCTATTGTAGCTCACTGCTCCAACTCCTGGGCTCAAGTGATCCTCCTGCATAGCTAGAATTACAGGTGTGTACTAGTATGTTTACCTATTATTTTTATTTTTATTTTTTAGAGATAGAGTCTCGCTATGTTGCTCAGGCTGTTCTTAAACTCCTGGCTTCAAGCAATCCTCCTGCCTCGGTTTCCCAAAGTGCTGGAATTACAGGCATGAACCACCACTCCTGGTTGTATTTTCTTAATGCACTAAAAAAAATAATTTTCAACGTGGCTCCCATACACCTTTATAAAAAGCAAATCTTCTTGAAAATATCCCTTAAACACTGTCTTTTTCCCAAATTCACATTCACTTTGGAAATTGTTGACCAAACCATGAGCCTATTGCAATCTCCAGCTGTTCAGAAATTTTGCATAATAGAAAAATCACTGTTTAGGATGCTGATCAAATGTATGCCTGATTCCTCATACCTTTACTTCCTGCAATGTAACTTTGAACAAGTTGCTGAATTTCTTTGAGACTTATCTTTCTCATCTGTAAAATAGAGGTCGTTTTCTCAGTCTGAAAGAGTCTAATTCAATGCTTTGCACATATTAGGCACTTGATTAGGATCTATTCTGTATTCCTTTGATGATGTAAAGATTGAAAGACAGCCTAATTGCCCATATGGCATTGGTTATGCATATGCAAATACTCTTGAAAGATTGGAAGAAAAAGAATCCAATATTGAATCCTACATGTACCAGGTTTTTGGCTAGTCGTGTTATCTATAGTTGGACTCCATATAACTTGTTTGACAGTTCAGACAGATTTTACTGGAGTAGTTCCCCCCACAGTCCTAAGGGGATATGTTCCAAGACCCTCAGTGGATGCTTGAAACCGAACACAGTGCTAAATCCGATTGCCATCAGAGCAAATTTCTGTTCTTATCCTCCACTCATGCATTTAATGTCTTTTCCCTCTTAAGCACTTACCATGCACTGACACCAGACTTTTGCGGTTTGAGGTGTGATGTCAAAACAAGCACCAATTTCTTTTTTTTTCTTCACAATCTCACAGGTGAAAGATTAATTCTTACCGTAGATCTCAGCAACTTTAGCATACAATGTTTTCTCTGTTCTTATTAAGTCAATAACTTTCACTTTTCACTTAAAGGAAGCACTTTATGGCTAATCTTTAGTGTATTTGAATTGCCAGCCTCCCTATACTTGCGTTCTGGGGCCGTCAAGTAAAATAAGGGTTCTTTGAACACAGTACTGCCATATCTGGACAGCCGATCTGACCACGAAGATGGCTACTAGGTGACTGACTATTGGGCAAGAAATGTGTCCAGGTTAGCGGCACTGAACAAAAGGATGATTCATGTCAGGGAAGGGGGACCAGGCAGGATGCTGCAAGATTCTATCACACTACTCAGAATGATGCAAGATTCAAAACTTATGGATTGTGTATTTCTGGAATTTTCCATTTAATAGTTTCAAACCATGGTAATCAGAAGTAACTGAAACCTAGGAAAGTGAAACCATAGATGGGGAGTACTATTGCATTTTTAATTATCACTAAAATATTCAACTTGGGCAAATGCTCATCCTGACTTGAATCAATTGTTTTAGCAATTGGTTATAATGGTCAAATATCTAGACCCTTCAAATATGAAGCACTTACAATTTAACTTTTTGAATTTTTATTTCTTGGTATTGGTATAACACATTCTGTTCCTTACATATTAGGTGAGCATACTTAGTTGTATGATTCTATTGCCTATTTTAGACGATAATCCAGTGACATTAAAGCTTTTATACACATTTATGATCTGATAATCACAATAACTGATTAAATCTTGTTTTTACTCAAAAAGTGTGTTTTGGCAAGCACTTTTGTGCTTATTGTGTTTATTGTGTAGTTGACATGAAAATTGAGTATTTTCTCTAGCAGTACAAACTTCAAGGCAAGGTAGAAACTAGTGCTTCTCAAAACTTCAGTGCGAGTATGCATCACCTGGGGCTCTTGTTAAACATAGACTCAGGTCTGGGGCTGAAGAATCTGCATTTCTTTCTCCCCCCTTCCTTCTTTCCTTCTTTCCTTCTTTCCTTCCTTCCTTCCTTCCTTCCTTCCTTCCTTCCTTCCA
>NW_007247466.1:224580-225670 GCF_000164805.1 Carlito syrichta
TAGTCCTTACTATATCTATGGCAAAGAACAGTGAAAGTGAGATTCCTTGAATCAATCCCAGCAAGGCTTTGTCGCCAAATAAAAGAATCACATGCAATTGTTTCCCTTAAATTCAGGCCTGATTTTCTAATACCTTAAGTGAGTATGTATGGAAGCTTCCCAGGGAAGCTAATCTCAAGTCGTTAATCATTTGGATGAGAGTGCAGATTGAGTTGCACCTGTGGAGTCCAGTATGGAGGACTTGTTTTTGTCTGTAATTTGACTACAGAGGCGTCATTTTACGATGTGTCAAATTAAATTCTTAATATAATATAGATGTGGCTTGAAATGTAATGCATACCATCTGATTTGTTACAGAACACAAAAATAGTCAAAGTAAAGGCAAGAGGAAAATCAGAAGGAGAAAATGGGGAGAAAGGAACAGCCTGGCTGATGATGTGGCAGTATTCAACAGAGGCTTAGCAACAAAGGCGTTTTCTGCCTATGGAAACAAGACGGACAGCACAAGGGAAAAGAAGACCCACAGAAGGACAAAGCGTTTTTTATCCTATCCACGGTTTGTAGAAGTAATGGTGGTGGCAGACAACAGAATGGTTTTGTACCATGGAGCAAACCTTCAACACTATATTTTGACCTTAATGTCAATTGTAAGTACATTCAAAAGGAGGTGATTTATGAGGTCTCTAAATGTGCCCTTGGGGAATGGGCTTCTACCTAGTGCTTTGGAGAATCATTCAGGGCTGTCATAGCAGCCATTCAGGCAAGTGACTGAAGGGAACCTAAGATTATTCACTGGTTGCCTTTTAATAATGACAGTAACAGTTATCAACGCTAAGTGTCTCTGTTAGACGGTGTGCTTCTTACTTAAAAGGCATAATTTCTATTTCTATTTCTCCTGGCAGCCCTGCTAGTTGAGATTATCATCCCCATTTCCTAGGTAAGAAAACTGGGTCTCAGAGGAATTAGGTCACATGCCTAGGTCAGGTAAAGCTATTGACCTAAAGCAGGCAACCTCTAGCTTGTCCAGTTTCCAAAACCAATGCTTTTAGTCTCACTTATGGACTTTGAA
Organism: Carlito syrichta; assembly: GCF_000164805.1. Classification (NCBI taxonomy): domain Eukaryota; kingdom Metazoa; phylum Chordata; class Mammalia; order Primates; family Tarsiidae; genus Carlito; species Carlito syrichta. The sequence continues at coordinate 225,650 of NW_007247466.1, forward strand.
GAGCCAGGTGTGAGTCTTCTG
>NW_007247466.1:225690-244635 GCF_000164805.1 Carlito syrichta
GTAAAGCTATTGACCTAAAGCAGGCAACCTCTAGCTTGTCCAGTTTCCAAAACCAATGCTTTTAGTCTCACTTATGGACTTTGAAGAGCCAGGTGTGAGTCTTCTGTAATATTTGGGGTTGAACTGTGATTCATAGTCACCCATGGAACTTAAAAAAATATCCTCTTCCCAAAGGTTCGAATTAAATAGCCCTGGGGTGAAAGAGGCCTAGAAATCTCTCACTCTGTTTGTACTCCCATTTGAACTGAAAACACAATAAATTTGCATTATTTAAAAAATCCAACAAAACCAAATGCTACTGATAAAAAAAATAAGTAGTAATCCTTCTCTATGTAGACTCCCAGGCCTTTTCCCAGAGGCAACCACTGTTAAAAATGTTTGTATCTGTCTCTAACCAGCACTACCCAATAGAAATATAATGCAAGCCACATATTTAATTTTCTAGTAACCACATTAAAAAAGTGAAAAAAAGTCAGGTAAAATTAATTCTAATAATGTATTTTATTTTATATCTACATACTTTCCAAAAATTATGAATGAGATATTTTACTTTTTTTTTTTCTCACTAAGTCTCCAAAATCCAGTCTGTGTTTTTCATGTACAGTGCATCTCAATTTGGGCTAGCCACATTTCAAGCACTCAGTAGCCACATATGATGAGTGCCCACCATGTTGGACAGTGCTGCTCTAGATAATTCTTATCAAATGTGTGTGCATATACAACTATTTTTGAAACAGAAGGGGAACATTTTCACCTACTCATTCAGCTTTACATATTGCTGTTTTCATCTTGAAATGTTAGAGATTGTTCCATAGCAGCCCATATCTATATCTATAGAGTCTACCTACTCTCATTCTTTTTAACCCTTAGCATCACATTTCTTTTTATGGATTAACTCTAACTTATCTGAACTGGATCCTACATTTATTTATTTATCTATCTGGTTTTTTTTTTTTTTAATTTTTACTTTATTTAATTTTGAGTCGCTAGTCTTACTCTGTCACCCAGGATGGAGTGCAGCAGGTTCATCACGGTCCAGGCAGCCTTGATTTCCTGGCTCAGGCGATCTTTCCGCCTCAGCCTCCTGAGTAGCTGGGACTACAGACATGTGCCACTACCCCCGGCTAATTTTATTTTTTATAGAGATGAGGTCTTGCTATGTTGCCAAGCCTGGACTTGAACTCCGGGACTGCAGTGATTCTCCTGCCTTGGCCTCCCAAAGTGCTGAGATTACAATCATGAGCCACTGCACCTGGCTAGAACCTACTTTTAATAAATTCCCCAAATAAATGTGAAAAGCAATCATGTTTAAGACTATTGTTTTAGGGTTTCTGCTTCCCTCCCTGTGTCCTGCGTGCTCCTTGCCTTTATCCTCACTGCTAGGAACCATTTCTTTATGCATTCCCTGCAACCCTGCCTCATCTCCACTCCCCTTACCCCTGCTTCCTGCTTAGTCCCATATGTTCCAGTCCTCTTACGTCCAGGAGGGAAAGGAAAACATGATCAGGTCTTGTACATGCACGCCTCCATTTCCGTGCCATAATTTCAGATCTGTCATAAAAATTTGCATTACAAATATGGACTTTGGGTCCAGCTGACCTAGGTGAGGGTTCTGGCTCTGCGGCTCACCGCTAAATAGCCTTGGACTAGTTGCTTAATTTCTCTGAGCCTTAGTTTCCCCTTTTGTTGAACAAAGATTGTCATAGTACTTTGCCCAGAGTTTTGCTATATAGTGACTAAATGTAAATGCATATGTAGTTTTCAGCAAGGATCTAGCCCACAATAAGCATTCAGAAAATGTTAGCTCTCATAATTAATTATAATAATGCAAAATAAAACCCAGGTTATTGGGTTGATAAGGATACAAATGGGTGGTAAACATAAAGAACAGCAACACTGGCAAACGTGGCTGATGTGAGATTCTATAAGTTGGAAGTTCAGGACTTCAAATGGGTGTAAAGAATTTATTGGAAAATTCATATCCAATGTTCTGGTACAGAGGACTATTAAGTCACATGGCAATGCAATTTTGGAGGAAAATACCTTGGAATTTAAACGTGTTTAAATTCATTATTATCTAAAACTGTTGTCTATGAATTTTATTTAAAGAGACTTTAAATAAATGAGTGTTGAATGAGTGAAAAATTCAGAACCACAAAATGCATATGTTGCGAGAAACGTAAAAAGAGGTGGAGCCCAACATAAGACATGAATTGCTTGTTGCTTACACAGAGTTCACAATTAACTTTGAAAAATTTATCTCGGTTGCAGGTAGCCTCTATCTATAAAGACCCAAGTATTGGAAATTTAATTAATATTGTTATTGTGAACTTAGTTGTGATTCATAATGAACAGGTAATAAAGTTTTTTTCTTTTTTCTTCTATCTGTATCCGAAATGGCATATCTCATTGGTGTCGGTACAACAGACCAACCATAATTCTTCTCTGTATTTAGGATGGACCCTCCATATCTTATAATGCCCAGACAACATTAAAAAACTTTTGCCAGTGGCAGCATTCGAAAAACACTCCAGGTGGAATTCAGCATGATACTGCTGTTCTTGTAACAAGGTATATAGATTTCTTACTCTCCAGCTTTCTCACTTCCAGGTCAAGTTGTTGGTGTGGGGTCATATATTTCTGGTCGCCAATCCCTAGTAGAAGGACTGTTAGGCACTATTGACATTTTGGGCCAGATACCTCTTTGTTGTGGGGGCTTCCTTGTGCATTGCAGGGTATTGAGCAGTATGCCTGGCCTCTGCTCACTACTACATAGCATCAGTAGCACTCCCTCCTCTCCCTTCTGACAACCAACAGTGTCTCCAGACATTGCCAGCTGCCCTTGGGGGTGGTGCAGGATCACCCCTGATTGAAAACCACTAATCTATAGGTGTCAGATGAGGAATAAACATGGCAGGCAGGCCTGAACATAAATGCCCTTATATAACAGGGGCAGCTACTATTCAGATTGACCTGGTGTTGCCATGCAATGTATTTGTCCAGTGTTGTCAGCTTTTGTGATTTTGCAAGAAGTCAGAAAGATGGATTTTTTTAAAACTGTGAGATCTCCCAATTTTTAAATGGAAGCTACTATCTCAAAAATATTTAAAATACTGTACAGGGCAACAAAGGTGATGCTGGCTTAATTGTGCCTCCTGTTTTCTGCCATCATTGATATGGTCATGAACACTTCCCCTTAAGTGAACTTAAATGAAAGGTACTTAGTGCCTTCTCAAGAATGTTCTTTCTAACATAATATTTTTAATTAAAAATAATAAGAGATGGGGTCTTGCTATGTTGCCTAGGTTGATATTGAATTCCTGGACTCAAGTAATCCTCCTGCCTCAGCCTCCCAAAGTGCTGAGATTACAGGCATGAACCGCTGCACCCAGTTGAGAATGTTCTTAAAGAGTCTTTATGAAACTAGAATCACTTACCCCAGGGTATTGGGAAAAGTCCTGGTTGAAGAGATCTCTTACTGCACTGTGGCTGCCCTGGCCACAGAAGACGACTTATTAGTGTATCTTTTAACTCTTAAATTGATGATTTTCAAACTGTTTTGAGTTGCAAAACCCTAGCCTTGATCATTTGCTTTGAGTGATCCCCCACCCCCCCAAATATATGCTGTTGTGAATGCCTAGAAGACTTTAAAGTCTTGTATAGACATTTACTCTTTGGTGTTGTCAAAGCCTGAGTCTTCTTTGCTTTCAGACAGGATATCTGCAGAGCCCATGACAAATGTGACACCTTAGGTGAGTCTCTGTGCATATGTTCTATGGCTGAAACAATTTACTGCATGTTTTTATTTCAAGCCACAATTGCTTTTTAAAGTAAAACCTTGTTGGTTTTGTTTCTTTCCTCCCTTCTAATAGGTCTTGCTGAACTGGGAACCATTTGTGATCCCTATAGAAGCTGTTCCATTAGTGAAGATAGTGGATTGAGTACGGCTTTTACCATAGCCCATGAGCTGGGCCATGTGTGAGTTTCCTTTCAGTAATTTCATTTAATTCAGAGTGACCTAAACCTTTTGTTCCTTCGCATCAGTGAGCATTTACTTGACTTTAGAGAGTGTAAGACACTTCCCAAGTCATGGTAGAGTTTGCAGGGTTGAAGAGCTTTGAACCTAATTGGGGGAAATGACTTTGACTTCAAAATGTTGAGTAAATGCAGTACACCCTCTTCAGCCATTGCCTATGTGTGTCTGTGGTTAAACTGAGTTTAATATGCAAGGTCTAATATTCTCCTTTTTTACCGAGAACAGGAAGAATGGGGCCTTTCCATTGCTTCCACTGAAACAGAGGATATATTAGCATGGAGAATTTTCCTGATTGGACACCTTTGTCTAAGAAGGTCCCCCAACATTGCCATGGCCCCCAGGATTTCACAAATTTAGATCATTCCTCATTATAGTTATGCACAGCTCTAAGTTGACATCTAGCCTCTGGAAACAGTAATATCCCTCTTTCAGGAAAGAAAATAAACAGAGATAGAGAAGGAATCATTTCCAAATTATGGTCAACTAAGTGACCATTACAAAATGCATTTTACCTTTTGTTCTTTAGAGAGAGAATATGGTTAGAACATGGGGCAAAACAGTATAAATTTACAAAAAATTATTGAGTTTTGATCTGCACTATTTTCTTTCTAGAATGATTACATTGCTTATAACTATACATTTTGAAACAATTTTCTGAAAAGATATCATTCATATACTATAGCTGTATGTCAATTTGCATGTCAGATGCTAACTTTATTTAGAGCCAACATCATCTATTAAGCAAGCTTCTTCATTCGAATCATTTTCCAAGGTTCCTTATATGCAGTGTATTGTGCTAGGCATAGAGCAAGATGCATCTATACTGTACCTCTAGTTCAGTTCAACATATAATGGATATATTTTTAAACTAGTACCCATCAAACATATTTTAAGGGCAAATTTATTTTCTTTTCTTCAAAGGAAATATTGTCAGATGCCCCATATTTAGAACACAAAAGAGATGTGGCTTTCCATTAAGCAATGGTGGCAAGGCAGACTTGCCTAGTCAGCATCCTTTCTGTCCTTGTGGTTTCTGAGGCACCTTTGTGAAACTCAAGGACCCCTTGAAGAGAATCCCAGTTCCGGCTCCCCGTCCTTTATAGACATGGGACCTTGATCAAATATGGCTCAGTTTTCTCATCTGCAAAATGTGGATGATTGAAGTACAGGTTGAGTATTCCTTATCCAAAATGCATGAGACCAGATGTGTTTCAGATTTTGAATTTTTTTCAGATTTTTGGAATATTTGCATATATGTAATGAGATATCTTGGGCATGAGGATCCAAGTCTAAACACAGAATTTGTGTATGTTTCATATACACCGTATACACATAGCTTAGAGTCAATTTTGCATCGTATTTTTAATAATTTTGTGCATGAAATGAAATTTATGTTAAGTACATGTGTATAGAATTTTTCACTTGTGATATTATGTTGGTGCTTTAAAAGTTCCAGATTTTGCAGTATTTTGGATTTCAGATTTGGGGATTAGGGATACTCAACCTGGACCACTCACTGAGTCAAGTAAGTGGATTTAATGAAATAAAGTATCTAAAGCATTTAATGCATGTTCCGGTGCATTGTAAATGCTGAAAAGTTTCGGTTATTATTTTTTGTAAGTGTACAATATAAGTATTTATTATTATATATTCCCTGCAAAGAGCAAATGTGCCTGACATTGAAATGAAAGTAAATTTTCTGTTTTTTACATGATAAAATAAACTTGGCTTTATCAAGTCATAGTGGGGGTGGGGAACCAACACCAGTTGCTTTCCACCACAGAGAAGAAACTAAGATTTGAATGCTTTATTTGTTCGGGGTTTGTTAATGTAGGTATTGCACTAACTATGCATCTGGGAACTGGAAACCAGGGCAGTCATTGTTTTAAGAAAATAGACTCTTAAACATAAACATCTCAAATTTTTAAAACTATTACTAAGTTCAACCAGACAGAGCGAGTGTTTCTATCTCTATTGGCAAATATTGAAGGGCAACTTTTTTTTTTTTTTTTTTTGAGTTGGTGTCTCTGTTGCCCAGACTGGAGTGCTGTGGCACGCTCACGGCCACTGCAGCCTCAACCTGCTGGGCTCAGGCGATCCTTCCACCTCAGCCTTCCAAGTAGCTGAGGGCTACATTTTTAGAAAGAAGACAACACAAGAGATATTAATAGAACAGATATCCCAGGCTTTTGTCCCAACTTTTACTTTTATGTGAAGCAAGTCTATACGCATCTGTCTGACTCATGTCTGTATTCAAGATGATGTAGTGAAGGGAATTCCTCCCTCCGTGTGCTAAATTAATCACATGTATCAATTTTGTGGTTGGAGACAGTCATCCAGATAAAGAGAAGGCAACCTTTCTGAGCTTGTCACTTAATGGATAATTGCCTGTGGCATGTGGGTCATAGAACTGATGTTTCTGGATTGAGGAAATACTTCCTATCATTTTTTCCTCCCACTTCCTCTGACTTAGCCAAGAATGGCAAGTATGTGTTAACGCTGCTGAAGAGTTCCCTCCCAGGCCCAAGAGGCTACTGGCAATCCCTCACAGCCTTCTCACCGGCAGAAACCCGGATTAATTTAAGAATCCTTTTGTGCCCAACTTTTCAGGAAGCCAGTGCCAATCAATTGACGTTGGCATGAAGCATGAAACTATTTGCTATCCCTGAGTTAAGGCAATTGAATTGGCATGCCTCTGGTTTCCATGCTTACCGCTTGCTTTCATGAGTTTTATTGTGCACACGCTTTGCATACCTTTATAATGATATTCCTACACAGGTATATCATTTGTCAACCTGACCCAAACAGGGGGCAATGCCAAGACTCATAGTGAGCTTCTTATTAGAAAGCTTTTGGCTTCTGTTTTTGACACTTGCCTGACTTTCTATATTCACAACATTATCATAACCTGCCAAATTCTTGACTCTATAAATTGCCCTTTGACAGTTTATTAGGAATTCCAACTACTGTATTCTAGCACCAACTACAGCACATTCAGAGCCTCTGCAATTCCAAAAAGCACACTTAAACCAAGTAAATGACCCAACTCATATCTTTTTTTATACACGAAAGGCACTTGGCATTAAATTGGGTGAGAATTATATTCTAATCTGCACTCCATTTGTAGCTTTAAATTTTGTTCTGCTGATCAGGATTCAGGTACTTATCCACAATGCGGTAACCAGTTAAGTGTTTTCTCCTAGACAGATTCATTCTTGAAGCAGTTATAACAGCACAGTCCCTTAATGTTTACTGACATTCTCATCATTGTCTCATTGGCTTTAGGTTTAACATGCCTCATGATGACAACAATAAATGTAAAGAAGAAGGAGTTAAGAGTCCCCAGCATGTCATGGCTCCAACATTGAACTTCTACACCAACCCCTGGATGTGGTCAAAGTGTAGTCGAAAATATATCACTGAGTTTTTAGAGTAAGACTTGAACTTTCTTTTAGCACAGACTTCTAGTGTCTGGCCTACATGTAGTGAACTAATTGTGGGAAAGAAAATACAGAGTCAAGCATTCCTTTGAGTTGTATTTTTGTTGACATTCCTTGGAGGAGGAAAAAAAAATACTCTCTGACATCTGTGTAGTTCACAGCCTCGCCAGAGTTTAAAAGATTACAGACTGAGCTAAAGAGAAGATCGAATTCTTAAAGAGAATGTGTTCTTGCTTCATTTTGGGTAAAGCTTTGAAATTTGTTCAGGTCTTGGGAGAGGGACCATGAATGTGATTTCATGATGAAGGCGACAAATATGTATGTGCGTCTGATATAGTAATTTTGGCTTGGAAAGCAGCGGAGTAGTGAGATGATTCCAAAGTCAATTATGTAGGTGGGTGGAAGGAAATTGCAGCAGACCCCATGTTGTTGAATTGAGGATATTCTCTCCATCTCTCCTCATCTTCTCTTCTCCCCGCTCCCACCTTTGTCTCTTTCTTTCCTCTTCCTACCTTTTCTTGTTTTGTTTTTTAAGCTTCCTTCTAGGCTGCTCAAAGATCCAATTACATTATACAATGCCCCTGTGTCACAGATTTATTGCTCTTCTCTCCCAGAAGTACAAAAGGTTAAGTGATTGTCCCAAAGTCACTGGGTGTATATTTCTGCAACTCCAGGGAAGAGGAGGCTTTATTAATCAGAACTCACTGGGTGTGAATTTTCCAGGAGAAGTGTTAGCAGAAAAGTGAAGAAACTGGAGGGTTGCTGTTTTTCTTTTTAACCAGTTGGTGTAAGGTGTTTTCTTTCTGAGTCATTGATTCACTCACGTATGCATCCCTTCAGCAAACATTTACTAAATAAGTGTTGCTCTGGACAAGGTCCCGTGCTTGGATGAAAAAGATTCTATCTTTGCCCCTAAGCAGCTTACAGTCTATTGGGAAAGATAATACAAAATAAACACATGACTGCTCTGAAATGTGATAAATGCTTTGAGATATATATTTCCTCCTGAATATGTTACTCCCCTAGCATGTGGTTCTTCAGTGTATACAGCAAAAATATAACTTCAGCTTCTGCATTTAACCTTGGATGGAAAGAATAAAGCAAATGTTAAAAAGGAGCTGTCCTCTCTAACATTAAAATAGTGGGGTGCCCCTCATGTGTATCTGGAGCCTTTGACAGTCACTGCTCTGACTATTTGCGTGTCTCTGCCTTCCATAGCACTGGTCACAGCAAATGTGTGCTTAACCAACCTGAATCCAGATCCTACCTTTGTCTCCACAACTGCTATGCTTTCTTTATTACGTGAATAAGCAATGCATCTAACCATCTGTGTGTTTCTGCTTTCCACAGTACTGGTTATGGCGAGTGTTTGCTTAATGAACCAGAATCTAGAACCTACCCTTTGCCTCCCCAACTGCCAGGCCTCCTTTATGACGTGAATAAACAATGTGAACTGATTTTTGGACCAGGTTCTCAGGTGTGCCCATATATGGTAAGTGCATGGGGGCTATTTCTGCCCTCATCTATTGATTCTGTACTTTTTACTGCTGGTTTCCATTGGATTCTCATGCTAAACTACCCAAGGAAAAGCTGAGAATGCAATGGGCTATGAACGATCACAGTCGTGAAGATGGTAATGATAAACAGTGCTGTTGCTCAGTGTTAGACTACTTACCTGTGCTTTTCCTGTCACTCTCATGATAGCCAAAAGCGAGATGCTATCATCACTTTCATTTCACAAGTGACAGTGAGGCTCAGAGGGTACTACCTTACACAGGTGGTAATTATAGAGCTCAGGTTTTTTTTTTCCCCCTCTCTCTCTCCTTATCTCTTTTCATGCCCTTTGACTTGTCCAGGTGACCTAAATTATAGGGACTCTTCCAGATTCAGAAGAGATAATTTGTGAGACAAATGTATTGCACTGTTACAGCTTGTCAAGGTTGCATCCTAGGACCACCTGGAGCTTGAAATGATTTCTGGTGGAGGATCTTTTAGGGTGGATATGTGACAGTTGAGGCATACGTCATGGATATTTGGACCAGCGAAGGGATCCAGTGGTTATCAGGTTGCAGATGAGCAGAACTGAACTTCTATGGGGTGGCCCCATATTCTGTCTCTTTCAGGGTATGTTTGTTTTGCTGGGGAAGCTTCAGAGATTGCATGGTAAATTGGGAAGCACAGTGATTCCATGGAAATAGTTTTTAAAATTCTGAGTAAACTTGATCCACAGTGACATTTATTTTTGTTACTCATGGTAGCAAAAATTAGGGAGATGTCAAAATGCCCCAACCGAAGAAAGATTAAGCAAATTACCGTGTCTCCCATTTATAGCAGTCAAAAATGATTGACACCTGGCAACATGCTCCTGATAAAACTTTAAGTTAAAATAGCAGGATAAACAATCTTATAGTATATGATCTCATCTCTTAAAGGGGGGATAACGTACCGAAAAGACTTGGTAACTAGAGGCTTTTTTCTATTTTTAAAAAATGAACTTTTAATATTTTCTTAACTTCTCTACTATGATCATGGTTTAATTTGATAGTTAGCAAAATTTTTAAAAATTATCTTTAAAAAGTATGCCCTGAAACAAAGCTAAATATATATCACCTGGGAAAAATCTAAGAGACATAGTGTTTAGAGAAGGAAGAAAGCAAGCTGCAGGATATATCAGAACAGTAGTTTGCATAAAGCTTAAATGCTGTGTGTTACTGGTAGATTTTTATGCATTTGGAGTAAAGGCACTGGGAAGGATGAGGTAATGAACACTACTCAGAACTGTGGTCACCTCTGGTGAGAAGACAAAGAGGAAGGGAAGCAGGGTGTGTGTGTATACTGGGCCTTCAGCTATGCCTGAAAGTTTTCTTTCCTTAGCTGGGTAGTGGGTACATGGGTATCCATGATGTTGTTTTTTGTATGCCCGAAGTGTTTCATGATATTTTGTCGTTTTTTCCTCTGACAACCCCTAAAAGCCTTAGAAAGGAGTCACAATATGGTCATGATATTATGAGGCCCAGTAGGAAAAAACACTAGTTTGGGCATCAACGAAGCTAAGCACCAATCACAGTTCATCACAACCTAACTCAGAACCTAACTTCAAACCACACAATCCTAGTGTGATATCAAGCATGCTCCCTCATCTCTTTGGGTCTCAGTTTCCTCATCTGTAACCTAGGGAGGTGTTCCTGAGGACAGCATGGTGTTGTGTATGTCTCAGATGAACAGTGGCTCTCATTACATACCTCTGTGAGTCCTACCGGGCATAGAAATGTGCCTTAGGTGCTCTTTCTATATCCCTTGGAATAGTTGACCTTTTATCAAACCAAGAAAAATGTTCTTTTCCTACCTATCTTATATCATTGGCAAAACATTAGTCGAAAGCAATCCTAACCTTGTTTGGTACTGTCTTGATCACATGGTCACTTACTTGTCATTCACCTGACTTGAGCAGATGCAGTGTAGACGGCTATGGTGCAATAACGTCGACGGAGCACACAAAGGCTGCCGGACTCAGCACACACCCTGGGCTGATGGGACGGAATGTGAGCCCGGAAAGGCAAGTAATGCCCTGTGCCGTCCTTCTCTCCTATGCATGAGATGTGGCTGCATCTCAGTCACCAGCATTTAGAATATGAGACCATGCTGTCTGTTCTAGCCTGCACATTTTTTAGAGGAGGCAGGATTGCTTACTATCAAAGATTGTGAAACTTACATTATAGCAGAATACCGATGCCAGAGACATGAATGCTTCAGTTTTTAGACATTCTCTCAATTTCAGACTTTTTCTCAGTTTTGCATTTCTAAAATCCCAGTGTGTAACTTATAGGTCCATTTATTGTGAGTTGGTGTTTCTTTTTCTTCTGTCTCTCTTTTGGGAGTTGTACTGGAAAGCTATTATTAAGTTGACAGAGCATCTTAGAATCAAAGAAATACAGAAATAGAATAGATTTTCTATGTTTACTACTATGATATCAGTGGTTGCATCCAGGTTCTCATGAGCTGGTTATAATGGTTCCCACTTGTTAATAACTAAACAAAATCTGCTTCTTGTGTGGCCCAGTGGTAACTGTCTCACGCACCTAGGAGTATGATTAACTTAACCTTATGTACCTTGTGTGTATCTTTCAAAAATGGTCCATGTCAGTGAGGACATCATTATCATCACCTCAAAAATTTGGTTACAAAAAGTTTTAGAGATAAATCCTGATTAAAAAAAAAAAAATCCACATAGAAAATGACATTCTGTCACTTACCAATGATACAATCCCTGAACTGTATTTCAGAGTCTTTTGTTGTCCTTATATATTTTTCCCTTATTCTCTCTTCCTCCCACTGTTCACTTTACTTACTTTTAACCACTCATTCTCATTTCATTTCCTTTTCCTTCACTTTATTTTGTAGAATCAATAGAATCCAGAATGTTTCCATAGAAGGGGTCCTAAAAGTTGATGGACCTTAACTCCCCCTTCCCTGATTTTTTAGGTAGGAGACTGAGAACAATGAAGTGACTTGCCTGAGGCCACCAAGATCACTTGGGGAAGCACCACCCCAACCCCGTGGCACAGCTCCTCCCCACCAAGTTTCCTGTGTTTCTTTGTCTGAAGGGGCAGCAAGGGCTAGTGGAGTGGCCATAAATGAAACTCCTGTGGGCAAACAGAAGGACTAGTGGTTTCTTCAAAGTTAAATGAGCCAGAGGGTACAGTAGTTATTGTAGAAAACATAAAGCCCAATAAAAAAATAAAAAATTATAATGAAAATTATTTTGTATCTGACTTAAATTGGTACGAAAATTAGCTCATGTTCTAATTTCCTGGTGGCTGGGATCTCAGGAATTGAGAGTACAGCTTTCCCCAATAACAACCTAACACACACTGCATACAGATGTAGGCATAATAGCTTCTAGAACTTTTTTAGCTTATAAAGAGATACATCTTATACTTTTTTTTTTTTTTGAGTCGAAATCTGTCACCCAGGCTAAAGTGCAGTGGCATAGTCACAGCCACTACAGCCTTGACCTGCTGGGCTCAGGTGATCCTTCCACCTCAGCCTTCCAAGTAACTGGAACCCCAGGTGTGTGCCACCACACCTGGCTAATTTTTGTGTGTGTGTTTTATTGATTGTAGAGCCAAGGTCTCGTCAAGTTGCCCAGGCTGGTCTTGAACCCCTGGGCTCAGGCAATTCTCTCGCCTCCCAAAGTGCTGGGGTTATAGACGTGAGCCACTCCCCCAGCCTATCTTAGACTTTTTGCAGGACATTTAACTTGTATGTTTGTGGTCGGAAGATCATAGTTTCATGTAGGAATATGGTTTTCAAGTTTCCACAGCAGCACTAAAAATTGAATAACTCATTCTTACAAAATCTATATGTGGCCTCAGAGTCCTTTGAAAAATAGTGACCCAAACAACTGCTACCAGTTGATGGAAAATAACCGTAAATATGGCACCTATTTGACAGCTTAGCTTGAGTTAGAGTCAGCTAGTCATATTACTTAAATTGAATCGGTTTGATCTCAGTGAAGTCACTGGTATCGTGTTGTGCTTCTTAGTCAATATGACGCACTCACCTACTGTGACTATTTCTGACACATGTTATTGCTGGAAAAACCACAACAAAGAAGAATGCTCAATCTGAGGAAGTAGTTTGTATTTAGTGAAGTTGTCATGAATGGGCTACCAAGCTCCATGTGGTGGTATGGTTTCCCAACCAGTTCTGGACCCAGCAAAACTTGGAGGATGTCCGCTGTATCTTTTCCTCATCTTCTGTTTTTGCAGCAGAAGTGAAGAAGGGGTGATAGAATCACCTTATCTTCTGATGGATGGGGGACTTTGGAACAGCTTGCAGCAGACCCTTTCCAGGTGTGCTTATGTTCAGCAAGAATGGGAGACTTCGAGGCTTTTTGGAGGGCAGGCTCAGGACTCTGTTAGAGAAACAACTGTGCAGCCAAAATGATTACATTTTTGGTTGTTTTAGAAAAGTGGCCATGTCTAGTAGCTTTTACTAAAGATGTGAGTATATATAAACACTCTAAAGAGTATGTATGCATTTTACAAAAGCCAAAGAAGGTGGATATGTTGGCGTAGGAATTCTTTGTGGGTTTTTTTTTTTGTTTTTTCCTTTATTTTTTTCTCTTAGAATTGGCAGTATGTGCTTTTTTCCCATATGTTAGCAAATTCTGACTCCCTTTGCCACCGGGTTAATTTTTTTTTCTTTCTTTCTGCCCTTCTCCTGTAGAGTAATCTGTCTTGGCTGCTGACACAATGTTATTTTGATGAATGACTCACTCATGTCTCTTTATTTTCTTCATTCTCTTGTTAGGTCCATTAACATTTTCATTTTAACCTTGTTTGTGAGTCTGGAGTTTGAAACTCTTTTGTTTCAAGTTTCCCTGTGACATAATTGACCTCCAAGTCCTCCTTCCAACCTCTTAAAAAAGATACAACTATGTAAAATAATATTTAAATGGTTTTGGACACATTTGAGAAAGGGTGACTTTATTCGGTTCTTTTCACCAGCATTGTTATGATGTAATCTTTATTTCCATATGCAGTTATTGCTTGTGGAATTTGCCAGGCAAATTTGCCTAATATGTGTTTCCCAAACAGTTTGCCTTCCCAGTCTCTTCACCTCAGAGACTTTTCCTATTCCTCTGAGGTTCTTTCTCTCTTTTGGACACCCATCGATGGTTCTACCACTGAGAAATATTAAAATTGCTAACCAGTTTTTAGTTAGAAGTTTTCTTTTAAAAGGTGATCATGAGGACATTTGTATGCAGTAGCACTCTGATAAACCTACCTCCTTGTTTTGTTCTGAGTTTTATGGTAATGCTTAATGAGAGTAATACCAGTCACTTTGGAGTTTGCTCTTGTGTGGAGGTAAAGTCTATAGAATAGAGAAAACTGGAGATTGAAGTCTTAATTGTCAAGAAGGAAAAAAGTATATTTCCAAGAAACATCTTTGTTTTTCCCTCAAGGTCACAAAATGGCTGCTATAGCTCCAGCCATGGAGTCTGAGTTCCCAGGAGAATGAAACCCAAGTGTTAAAAGGGTCGCCCCAGGCATTCCACCCAATGAATTCTGCTGACATCTCCTTGACCGCTTTTACCTATAGGGGAACTTGGTCTGAAACTCTAACTTCTGTTACCAAGGATAAAGAGGAGGATGGATATTGAGTGAACAACCTGGAGTCTCAGCCTCACCTCACCATCTCTTCATTTTATTTTTGGTCAAAGTGTCGATCTCTATTTAGGTGTCACAATTGAGAGGCAGCCTATATTCCAGTTAAGAGTTTGTATTGTGTTTCAGTCTCATTCCTGCCCCTTATTCATGTTTGATATTAACCCTTTTGTCCCTCCATTTTCTTTTCTGTGGAAATGAAGTAATAATATTACCTACTTAATAGTGTGTATTAATAATATTCCCTACTTAATAGTGTGTTGCAAGGGTCAAGTGTGTGTGTGTGTATGTGTGTGTGTGTGTGTGTGTGTGTGTGTGTGAGAGAGAGAGAGAGAGAGAGAGAGAGAGAGAGAGTTTTTAGACCAGTGCCTGACAAATATTAAGTACAATATAATGTTTGCTTTTATCATTACCACTGTTCTTTAAGTTGGAACCCCTATGTGCTAAGCTGTACACTAATACTGTTCATAGATTGCTCCATGTTATATGCAAGACATCTCTCCTGCTAGGTAGGTCCCCACTTTTCAGCCATGGAAACAGACTTCAGTGACTTGCCCAAGTCCATGGAGTTAGTTTGTGGAAGAGCCACCCCTCACAGCCAGACCTGTTTACCTATTAAGCTCTGTCCCTCTAGACCTGCTCTGTCCAATATGGTGGCCCCTAGCCACACGTGGCTCCTGAGCACTTGAGATGTCAGTCTGAATTGAGATATGCTTAAGTGTGAAGTATACCTCAGGTTTTGAAGACTTAGTATGATGGAAAAAAGAGTGTTAAATTGGAAGACTGAGGCGGAAGGATGGCCTGAGCCCAGCAGGTTGAGGCTATGATGACTGTGAGCATGCCACTGCACTCCAGTCTGGGTGACAGTGAGACTCCGACTCAAAACAAAAACCAAGAAACATCTCCTTAGTGATTTTATATTGATTACACACAGATATAATAATGTTTTCAATATATTGAGCTAATGAAAATATATTGAAGATAATTTCAGATTTTGATTTTTTTAACTGTTTTAATGTAACTTCTAGAAATTCTTATATGTGTGGCTCGTGATCCATTTCTATTGGCTAATAGTTCTCTAGACCAAGCTGCCTCTCTGTTCATTTATTTTTCTATGCATATATTCCAAGAAATGTTCACAACTGCTGTATATTCAAATATAACATGATTTCTAGAGTGTGATGTGGCCCACATTTCATGGGGGCTGAGTTGCACAGAGTTTGGATGTGGAAGCTTTGTAAGCCTCTGCCAAACAGCCCAAGGAAAGGGACGTGTCCTCAAATTCTGCAAAGGCATAATTACAAGGGAGGAGGCATGGTGGACCAGAGGAAGCTTAATTGCACTGTTGAAATCATTGTTTACCAAGCCTCATGCCTGAGACTTTTACCTGCTCTTGTTTTTCCACTTTCCCTGCACACTGCCCTCCCCCCCATCCCCAGCTTTCGAGGCCCTCTGCTTCTTCCCTCTGTGGCTGTGTCCTCCCCAGGGATAAATCACGACAGCCGCCACCAGCTCCGCTTCAGAGATCTGAGTGAGCCGCGGGGCATCACCCTCCTGCGGCCACTGCCGCCACTGTTCCTTTGTCCACTGCTCGGTGACCTCGGCTTTGTGTCAGGGCTTCACACCCCAACAATGGCAGAGGGTTGAAATGGGCTTCTCTACTCCCTTGTCCTGCTGAGGAGTTTTATTTTGTTTTATTATTTTTTTTAAACATCATGGCCTTCTTCCTGCTCTGGGCTGGAAAAGCTGAAACCAATAGTGACAAAAAAGTAATAAAGTTTAGGGTTCTCTGTAATGTGTCCATTTTGCGTTGTCTCGTCCTGAGGATTTTCTCCCAGTGAGTTTAGAGGAATCATGTAACTAGCTTTTTTTTCTCTCCAATATAATTAAATTTTTTTTAAAAATCATGGGGAGCAATAAAACATGATATTTTACCAGGCTGGTAACATTTCTAGGCCTTATTAATGGAAATTCACTATGCAGATTCTAAAACTCGTTTTGGACCTGTCTATAACCATTCCACCCATTGCTACTCCTGGTTTTTCCAAATCGATTAATTGAGCAGCTTGAAGCTGGCCATTGGTGTTACCCTGCCAGCCTGTAGCCAGCCACTCGCTGGCCAGTTTTCTTCAAGCAAACTGTAAATAAAGACACATCCTGCAATCAATAGGAATGAGATTAAAATCCCTCCAGTTTCCATTATTCATATAGATGATGACTTTGCAGCATTTCAAACCAGCACATGGAAAATAAATTAAAGTATGGTATATTTAAGAGGACAGCTGGTCCTACAATGACTCACAGCGCCAAGCTCTCCCTCACTGTTCCCCTTATTAAATACAGCACTGCAAGTTTGGATTTTGTGTTCCCAAAGAAATGGAGGTCCCTGTGACTGATGGATCCTGGGGAAGTTGGAGTCATTTTGGAACCTGCTCAAGAACATGTGGAGGGGGCATCAAAACAGCCATTCGAGAGTGCAACAGACCAGAGTAAGTCCTAGCAGGGGTTGCGGCTACTGTTGATATGGCAGGAGTCAAATAATTTAGCGGGAGAGGGGAATCATTAGCTGGAGGGGGCTGGAGAGCACATTCTGAGTTGGAGAGCCGGTAGATTTCAAGGGCTGCTAAGACCCTTGGTACCCAAGTCTTTGTCCCCAGGCACTTCCTGTCTGTATTACTGTTTTTCTCCTAAGATCCTTTGTTATTGAAAGTTTTATCTTCGAAACAGTTGATGGTTTTGTTGTCGGCTCTGTTTCCCAATTTGGACAATCAGGCGTCTCTCACTCCCCCCACCCCACCCCAAGTTTGAGATAGCACACTAATAGAATAGATAGATACGTATTCACAAGGAAATAAAGAAATTGGACATTTTCATCCAGGTTGTAGGTAAGTGTACCCTTTCTAGTTAGCTACTGAAATGCTGAAAAGGACTCACAGACCCCAAAGGACCTGGGACCCCAAGTTAGGTATTACTTTTTGAATCAACTTTATAGGTAGGACACCTGAGGACCCATCCCACATCCTGAAAATTTGTGGATCAAGAGTCTCTGGCCTTTCAGGATAATCCTCATTGTGTGACCATGGCAACTTCTACCAGCCTAACCTTGTTAGGACAGACATATTTAAATAAAGTCCATGATTTTTTTCCCCCAGCATTTGCCATAGTAGGCATGTGTTTGTTGGGGAGGGGGCTGTTTATAAGTCGATATTGCATCGCTTTCTTCATCATGAGGTTACAAGGTTTTATTTTTGAACTTTAATAATACAGACAACTAGGATATATAGTTGATTTCAAAAAGCAGTGTGAGCATTATATGATAGTTATTTCATATAATACATGTCCCATTCACAATTTTTCTAAAAGTCTGAAATTACACGATTCTAAGATGTATAACATTTAAAAGGAATAGAAAATAATACATAAGTAAAAGTAAGTAATAATTTGTATGACCATTTTCAGCTTTGCCACTGGACCTGTATAGGCTGGGGGGCTTGAGATGTCTTCACAGAATAGGGATAGTTTTTTGATGTATAAACAAACAGCTATTTTTAAGACCCCAGCTGTTTTGGGATTATGTGAAATGATTTTGCCTAGCAGTACTCATCCATTTTTAACAGCTTTGATTAGGGATAGCAAACTTTATTGTAGAGAGAAGCCAGAAGGCGAAGTAAAGGAATGAAGTTGGTTAGTACATACAATAGTTGTATCATAGAGACTGAGTACAGGGTATTACTCAGGTCTAGTTGATTGTTCAAAGGTAGGGAAAGAGTTTAGTACTGGTAAAGTATTCAACATTTTTATAAGAAAAATCTGAATTGTGTGAGCCAAAAAAAAAAAACAGAACTGTAGGCCACTGGTTTGCAAGTCCAGGTCTAAATGAATGCTCTGTAGTACAAATCACAGATGATGAGCACTGTATTTTATTTCATTTCTGTTCATGGTCCAGTGTTTATTTTATGTCCACATGATGTTGTCTCTAAAGAAGACAACTAAAGGTCTCTAAGATGTGGACTCTGGTCCATAAAAGAAACACTGTCTCTATGTATACCCTGAGCCCGCGGGTTCGAGACCCGCCTGGGCAGCGAGACCTCATCTCTACAATAAATCAAAAAATTAGCCGGGCGTGGTAGCACGCGCCTGTAGTTCCAGCTACTTGGAAGGCTGAGGCGGAAGGATCGCTGGAGCCCAGCAGGTCGAGGCTGCGGTGGCTGGGAGGGTTACTGCACTCCAGTCTGGGTGACAGAGTGAGACTCCAACTCAAAAAAAAAAAAAAAAAAAAAAGAAGCCGGGCTCGGTG
>NW_007247466.1:244655-299024 GCF_000164805.1 Carlito syrichta
TCTTCACAAAACACCGCAGAGCAATCCACTCTTTCCCTAGTAGTCGTACACTGTAGGAAAGGCTGTCTCTATTCAGTACAGCAGGAGGAGGAGCCTTAGAGTTTCATCTCTCTAACTTGACAGTGATTGGTTCATGACTAAGCTTGGGATACAATTCTAGACAAGATCAAGGAATGTTGGCTGGGGAGTTTCTATGAAGAGCTGTCTTTCCAAAAAGAGACACAATGAAGAGACCATTTCTGTACTGCCTCTGGGCATGGTCATTTCTGAAGGTACATCCATCTCCAAAATGAACACCCAAAATCACAGAAAAACCAACATCACTCCTGGTGCACTTTTTGTTATGTGAAATTGTACATTTCCTAAAGTCTGTTGAGTTGATTCAAAACATTTTAACTCATAGCCCAATGTTCAAATGTGGTCACTTATCCTTGCAAACTTGATTTCCAAATAATTATTTAAGATATCTTTTTCTAGCCGGGCTCGGTGGCTCAGCCTGTAATCCCGCGCCTTTGGGAGGCTGAGGTGAGTGGATTGCCTGAGCCCGCGGGTTCGAGACCCGCATAGGCAGCGAGACCTCATCTCTACAATAAATCAAAAAATCAGCCGGGCGTGGTAGCGCATGCCTGTAATTCCGGCTGCTCGGAAGCCTGAGGCGGAAGGATCGCCGGAGCCCAGTAGGTCGAGGCTGTGGTGGCCGGGAGCGGCCACTGCACTCCAGTCTAGGTGACAGAGTGAGACTCCAACTCAAAAAAAAAAAAAAGAATGAATAAGCATTCGATTTTCTATATAGCCCATATTTTACATAGTTTTAAAAATAATAGTATATAGTTCATGCTTCTAAAAATATTCAGACATAAACCATAAGTGGTATAAAAAATTTCTGTCATCATTATTCCTATGCTCTGCCTACTGCCCATGAGAAAAAAATAAATAAATAATTTGATATGTGTTATTTCAGACTTTTAGAAAAATTGTGGATGGGACATGTATTATATGAAATAAGTATCATATAATATAATGCTCATACTATATTGAAATCAACTATATATCCTAGTTGTCTGTATTATTGAAGTTCAAAAATAAAAACTTGTAACCTAACAACTAATATATATATTTTACAAATTATAAACTATTTGGTGGCTCCACTGAGCAAAATTATTTAGTAAGTGCTATCATGAGGGTACGGATATTGCAAACTGTGGTCACTTTATAAGTACTTTAAGAAACTTTTTATTCAAGAATATTCCTTTCAAAAAAGTGTTTGACCTTTAAAAAAAAAAAGTCTTAGAGCAATTCTAGATGTAATGTGAAAAGTGGAGAGAGATAAATCACTCCATAATTGGAATGGGCTAGACAAAGAAAATCACCCAGTGTAAAGATCTCAGCAGAAAAGGATCTTGAGCTTCAAAGTGAAACAAAGATCCTCACATTCAGAAGTTAAGAACTGATCATTAAAGACCTCAATTAGAGGTCCTTGTCCCTGCTGTTTGCTATGGGAGGTTTTAAAAAAATACAATCCACCTAGTTGAGTGTCAGCACTGACATCATTTCATTAAAACTCCTCCAAGTTATTTGCACTTTAGGATGTCCCTGTTAATTGAGGAAGGAGACTGCCTCTGAATACTGAGGTTACAATGGCTCTGGGGGAGTCAATTTGAAAAGAGAAAGGGACATAGAAAAGGGAAAATCAGATCCGAATCTCAGTTTAAAAGCTTGTTCAGAGAAACTCACAGAGCAGATGGTTCATTATGTAGAACGTGGAAGTGGTTGCTGTCATGCTTCTCAAGGAGTGTGAGGGGAACTGTCCCCCCCTTGCTGGGAATATGCCTTTTCTCAGTTTGATGAGCCCTTAGAATATAGTGCAGAGCTTCCATTTTTAGAATCCAGGGCATGTCTCTCTTAAGGACACTAGATTGTGAGTTTTTTCCCACAAGATTCATCTGATTCAAGAATGTATTTATTTAGCATCCAGACACTTTATGCTATATTTTTACTCCCCCCCCAAAAAGCATAAAAGCCAAAAAAAGATAAATAGCCTTGCAATATACATGGGATTATGCTGCATTCCATGAGCAAGCTGTAGAGATCATATGCTTTCCAATTTTGGTTTAAAAATATTTGGTCTTAATTGGTATATGATGCTACAGGTGGGGCCTTACTTTTGATCTGCCCCTACAGATAAGATGACCATAGTTCTGATTTGCAAAGACAGTTCCAGTTTACATCTGTCGTCCTGGAAAAGTTACTAATAGCTTCCATTTCACTCTCAAAGTATCCTTGATTGCACAATTAATTATATGGTTCACCCAACCTATAAGAAGCATGTAGTAGAATAATATTTAAAATCAGAGCCATCAAAACCTAACTGAGAGTACCAAAACAAGACCAAGCTTTGGAACTAGAAGGTACATTATCAGGCTGTGGGGTCCTGTACTTGTTACTTCATGCTCAAAATGTGACTCTGAGCATCCTAATGGCTGAAGCAAAATGGTTTATGGAATTGTTACAGTCTGTCAAAATAAAAATATCATACCAATTATTTAAGAAAGGTACAGCATTTCTTTTTTCTAGTGCTTCTATTTTGCTTGTAAATTAGGAGATAAGCAAAAATAAAAAACTCATAGATTTGAGCAAAAGAGATGACTGTGAATTAGGTATTTCCCACTTAGGTTGTCACCAGATAAACTGCTTATGAAATCTTACTTACAAAGTATATTCAAGATATATGTCTATTTTACAAACAACAGTGACAACAACGATTTTCTCATTTGGCTGTAAAGTATAACAGCAAGGTTTTGTTGGTTGTTTTTTTTTTTTTTGAGGTACTCAGTCTAGATGAACTTGTTACGAAATGTTGAGAATTGGTTACTGTGGAAGAGCCATTAACTAATGAATAAATAAAGGAACCCAGTCCTGTAGACTGCCCCCTTTGGAAGGATCATTAAAGATGGGCTGGTCCAGTTCCCCGCCCCATTCCATCTAATCCTTGAATAGCCTTTCAGCATTCTCTGTAATTGGCCATCAGCCCCCTACTCCTAAAAACCTCCAAGCACATGAACTACTCTGCCTTCTGGGTCTGCCTCCTGTATTATTAGAAATTTCTAGTGCCAGTCCTAAATCTGTCTACCCTAATTCATTGTATATAAACATAGAAGCTGAGAGTTCTGTTCAAACCATTTGCAGACCGAAGCTGAGCTTTCCTCGAGGGAAGAATGTACCTGTGATGATCTTAGCAAAAAGTCCTTCATAACTTTGGCCACACATCATCCTGAATTTCCTTTCTATGTATTAACAGACTTGGTTGTGTAATATGTGCTTGAAAGAAAGATCCAATTTGACTGTGTAGAATAGTACTTAACCTGGCAATTTCCTCAAATCCTTTTCATCCCTATTTGACATGCAATATTTTAAAAGGATCTTAGTAGTTGGAAAATGCAGTTAATATTATTTTTTAAAACTGCTTTTTATATTTTTCAATATTTGCCTACATGGAAAAATACTTCTATCCCACTAAACTATTAAGTCATAAAATGAATTGTTTTCCAGGCTTAGAGGTAAGTTCAGTTGGCTAATGCTTTCCTTGTTACACAGGACATACAAATCAGGCAGAAATCACATCATCTACAATAGAAGAAACACCATATCGTTCAGAAGGGCAAATTTACATTTATTAAAGTCATATCAGTTATTAAGGAAGAAGTTATAATCTACCTTTACAAAATAGCAAATAGTCACAGGCTAAGTTCTGATATGAGAAGAAGCTTGTCTCAAGAGAGACAGCTTGAAAGAGATCAAGGCCGGATTCGGTGGCTCAACCTGTAATCCTTGCACTTTGGGAGGCTGAGGCAAGTGGATTGCCTGAGCCCACGGGTTCAAGACCAGCCCTGGCAAGTTGGCAAAACCTTGTCTCTACAATAAATTTTTAAAAATTCGCCAGGCATGGTGGCGTTTGTCTGTAGTTCTGGCTACTTGGAAGTCTGAGGCAGAAGGATCGCTGGAGCCCAGCAGGTTGATGCTGGCGTGGCCGTGAGTGTGCCACTGCACTCCAGCCTGGGCAACAGAGTGAGACTCCAACTCAAAAAAAAAAAGAAAGAAAAGAAAAAAAAGAAAAAGAGGCTAGATTGTGAACTTTGGGTCAGGGAGAGCTGGGTTGGCCTCTCTGTCAGCTCCTCTCACTTGTTTGACCTGTGCCCTTGCCAGATTACTTAGCATTTCTGAACCAAGTTCCCTTGTCTGTAAAACAAGGATCCTACCACCCACCTCACAGGATGGCTGTGCCCAATCAGTGATAGCAGTTGGAAAGTAGCACAATGACATGAGAATAGCCCAGGGATCAGCAAACTTTTTCCATAAAGGCCAGATAGTAAATATTTTAGGCTTTGTGGGTTACATGGTCTCTGTCACTACTACTCAACCTTGCCAATATAAAGAGAAACATACAGACAATCTGGGTGTGGTTGTGTTCCAATAATCCTTTATTTATAGACACTGAAATTTGAATTTCATGTAGTTCTTATGTGTCACAAAGTATTATTCTTATTTTTATTTTTTTCAATTATTTTAAAATGTGACAGTCATTCCTGTCTCACAAGTCATGCAAAAAACAGAAAACAGGCCGAATTTGGCCTACAGCTGTAGTTTGCCAAATCTTGTAATAGCTAAACGTTTATTCAGCATTTACTGTGAGCCAGGCCTTGTTCAAGTGCTTTGAATGTATTATCCTAGTTAACCCTCATTATAGCCCTGTGAAGTAGATATTAGTATCGTCTCCCTTTTACAGATGAGGAAACTGAAGCTTGGAGAGATTAAGCAATCTGTTTAAGATTGCACTGTGATTAGGAAGCATGACTGGGATCCAAACCCTTTATTTCCAGAGTCTTTGTTTATAGCCATTAGCAGTATTGTCTCTCATATATAATGTTTTTCATGTGTTGCTTATAAAAAATTTTTTTAATATAAAAATAAGTCACAAAATACTGTTTGCCATTATATAGTGGTCAATGTAAGCAAGGATGGAAACTGTTACCATCTGAAGGGGTACCACCTACAAGTAATAACTATTTGCAGTCCAAAGACTACTGCATTTGATAAATTTCAGGAATCAGCTTAGACTTGTTATATAAGAGAACAAAAAAAAATCGACTTTAAAAATTGTATCTTCAAAGGGAAAGAAATATGAGTTACTTTTAGGCAATAAATAAATGATTGATCCACCATAGTCAGTTGGGACATCTAAAAAGATTCCATAAAAATAATTTCAACCTGAGGAAAAATTGAAGGGGAAATCTTCCTTGGAGCACATTTAATATAAGTTTCACCTGAGCAGGTATATGGGCCTGATCTATTATTCATGTGTAATCTGTGATATTTTATGCATGAGATTGGGTTATTTGATACTGAGAAAAGGGCTTGGTATCGAGGAAACCAAGTCTGCATCTCTAAATGGCGCCAAGAAAGAAAAGACCCCAGACCTCAGCACATGGGGTGATGTAGCAGATGAGCATAGAGCAAGAGTCTGGGATACTTGGATTCCATACCTGACTCTACTACTTTATTAGCTGTTAACCTTGTGCAAAGTGCTTCTCTGAACTTCCTGTCACTTGGTGTAAAAGCACCTCATCTGCCCTATTCTTGGGTAAGATATGAAAAAGCTTTGGCAAGTTGAGCACACACTACGGATATAAAGTACATGAACTTCACTGTGCTTAGGATGGAAACAGTCAGACGCAGACACTGCTGTGTTGTATGCCATTTTGCATCATTAGATGAGGGCTTCTTTATGATAAATAACAATAAATATTTATCAGATTCTTTGCTAAACTCTTCATATTCAGAGGCCTTTTAGGTGCACAGTATCGTCTCTGTTTTACCTATGAAGGCTAGAGACCAGAGAGATCAGGTCACTTGCACAGTCACTCAGCTTGTAACTACAAAGGCCATGTTCTCACCTTACTCTGCAGATCTTTGATCTGAAGAGTACATTTGTATCAGCATCAGGACAAGCTTCCCTCCGTGGGCCTTCCTGAGACCTGGGCATTCTGCAGAATTGAGTCCTGTCTCACAATGCTCAGAGTTGGTGTTCCAACCAAATGCTGGATCGGCTGGGATTAGATTAGATTAGTGCTGACATATAATATAATAGCTAACATTTTCCGGCATCTATCTATTGTGTGCACTCTTTTTAGAGAAGGGGAAAACTGAAGCTCGGGACACGAAGAACTTGGTGTAAGGCCATGCAGTGAGGATAGGCAAGATTAGGACCCCAGTTTGACTCTAGAGCTCTTTCTGCCCCTCATTTTATATTTTATGGGCATGGATATATTTCTCAGTCCCCAAAACCCCTGTTTGAAAAAAACAAACAAAAATAGTACACTTCTTATTGTTCAGATTACTCTGATTCATTCTAAAGAAAATAAATGAAAAATTGTCTTTCAGTTTCAGGGGTGTCCTAGGGCAGTTATAAAAATCCAAGCTATTTCAGCCCTGGGTGGGTGAGTCCCAACTTCCTATGATTCTGTGATCTTCCCGTTTCCATGATGAATTTGGCAAGCTGCTGACTGCTGGTAGATGTGTTGTATAATTTACTCTCTGGATCACATCTGGAAAATACATGTACAGGGTTGCATGCTGAGATTAAATTTGCACTGTGATGCTTTGCAAGGCGAACTCCATACGCTTGTCACACAAAAGCTAATGAAACCAGTATGCTTTTTCCTGCTTGTCTTAAGTTAGTCAAAGTATGGGCACAAGTCCTTTATTCCATTTTATCTGCAAAACAAAACACTTGAAAACAACGGGTGTTGGGAGAGAGGGTGGTGAGGGACAAAGTGAATGGAGGAGGAAGGAAACAAGTTTATGAGGGTCTCCCAGGAACATATCAAGGTACAGAAAGTAGACTGGAAGAATTATAACTACTCATAGCTGCCTTTCACCTTCTGTGTTTTTCCAGTAGAAGGACTGTTCAGAAGAAAACAGACTTAAAACAACCCAAAAGATTTAGGCTTTGGATTTCATACTTTAGCAGATTCTAACAGTTCTTTCTCAAAATAGGTTTATAAGGTAGCTACATCCATTTTACACATATAGGAACTGGAGCTTACAGAGATCAAGTGACTTACCCAATGGTAGACACTTCATGGTCTTGAAGGCAGAATGCAAACCCAGGATGCAGAACCCTTGCCCATTCCTCTATCATCTGCCACCTAAACTGTGCTTCCCCAGAAGCCAGGAAGTCATAAATGAGGGAATGATGTGTGGAGAAATATATTATAATACGTGTTTATGTTCTTTACATTTTCACAGGCCAAAAAATGGTGGAAAATACTGTGTAGGGCGTAGAATGAAATTTAAGTCCTGCAACACGGAGCCATGTCTTAAACAGAAGCGAGACTTCCGAGATGAACAGTGTGCTCACTTTGATGGGAAGCATTTTAACATCAACGGTCTGCTTCCCAGTGTGCGCTGGGTCCCCAAGTACAGTGGAAGTAAGTGCATCTGGGGCATGTGCCCAATGATGGTAGCTGACATAGGGGCCAGACGCAAATGTCATTTTATATCCTGTTTCTCTAGTTTTGATGAAGGACCGGTGCAAGCTGTTCTGCAGAGTGGCAGGGAGCACGGCCTACTACCAGCTCCGAGACAGGGTGGTAGATGGAACTCCTTGTGGCCAGGACACAAATGATATCTGTGTTCAGGGCCTTTGCCGGGTAAGTCCCAGATGATGTTTTCTTCCCTGTGTGGTCCCGCTGCCAAATTTTGTTTTGTGGCCTCCTTGATATAATAGTAACCTCTAATATCTGTACACTATCTCCAGGGCAGTGGTTCTGAAATTAGTCCCTGGGCAAGTATCAGCGTCAGTATCACCTTATTCTGATGCACACTGTGCCAAAGTTTGGGAACCGCTGCCCTAGACATTTATTTTGACGTTTTCAGTCTCTGTGGAGGTCTGCACAAAACCTCCCCTTATAGATTAATTATGACAACTTATACACACACTCCTTTACTATAACACCAGTGCCTAAGCAAAGACTTCCTAACAGCAAGTTTTCTAGACTGAGTAGCTGTGCTCCAGAAAGATGTCATGAGGAAGAGCTGGCCTCCTCAGATTTCTCTTTGATATTTTAATCACGATTGCTTCCACCTGAGACATGCCAGCTAATTAATTATTCTTGAAAGGGTAATTGAGAAAATTCTGGCAAAGGGGAAGCTTCAGAGCAGTGATTTCTTGAGGGCTTGATACCGTTTCACTGTTCTACCAGTCAAAAATCATTCCTATCCCAGCCAGGCTCTAAGATGATATATTTGTTCGTTGCATGTGGTCCAAAGAAAAATTGGAGTTTCAAGTCAGTAGGATTCGATTGAAAGAGCCCTTGAGAGCTTCCTCCACTTCCCGACTACAGGGAGGATTTCCTTGTCAGTCTATTCCATAGCAACACATTGAATTTCTCCTCAAAGATTAGTTCAGGCCAAGGAACAAAATGGACAAAAATGTGGACTTTTCTCCTAGTCTTCCAGCCATTGCTGCTATTCTTCTCGGAACTCAGTCTACACTACTGCATCACATTAATATGTGAGGAAATTCAGAAGGCCACTTGATGTAGCCTAAGTCTTCAAACTGGCAGCCTGTGGACATGTTTTGGCCTGCCTTCATAGCCAGTATATAAACATAGGAGATTTCACATAAAATCAAATTTTCCAGCTTCTCTTGAGAAATTGAGAAATGTCAACACCAGGCTCCTATTCCCTCATGGCAGCAATATCCTGGAGTGGACAGCAGCTGCTCCCTCAAGATGGGATGTGAGCTCTTTAATTTGATTCAGTCTTTACCACGCCCCGCTTTTTTTCCTTCCTGAGTGATTTTTTTTTTTCATTTACCCTGTTTCTTCGTAGACTAGTGTTTCTTAAACTTTGATCTGTAGATGAAACACCTGGGGACTCCTGATAAAATGCCAACTCTGATCCACTAGACCTGGGTGGGTCCTGAGATTCTGCATTCCTAACAGCATCGAGGCTCCCCGTAGTTGCTGCTCCCGGGATCACATTTTAAATATTAAGTTGTATATACTTTGAGTTCACAACCCTTGGAAGTTGAAAGGAACTTCACTTGCTTGTTATTTTGAAGGCACATCATTCAAAGAAATACATCACTTGCCATTTTATAATCTCTATAATACTTACCATGTATTTCAAATGTTTTCTTTTTAAAAGCAAGCTGGATGCGATCATGTTTTAAACTCAAAAGCTCGGAGAGATAAATGTGGAGTCTGTGGTGGTGATAATTCTTCATGCAAAACAGTGGCAGGAACATTTAATACAGTACATTATGGTAAGATCTACTCCTAAGAACCATCAGAAGGAAAATGGTCAAAGTTTAAAAATTGTTAACCACATGTAATATGTAAAACTATTAATGTCGAGCATGAAATCAGTCTTGTGATGCTAAATTATCCATCTGAATACAAGACACCTAATAGAATTATATGAGAATTATATTCCTTTGTTGCCTGCCTTTTATTCTATACTTAGAGAAAGTGAATCATTTGGTGGAATACTGAATTTCTATTTCATTCTTTTCAGGTTATAATACTGTGGTCCGAATTCCAGCTGGTGCTACCAATATCGATGTGCGGCAGCACAGTTTCTCAGGGAAATCAGAGGATGACAACTACTTAGGTGAGATGGGACGCCCCCTGCCACTTGCAGGAGTTCTGGTTCCATGGAGCGGTTGGCAGATACTACTTTCTTTCCCCTGCAGCTATGGAGGAAGAGCTTTCAGTTGTCATGAATTTTCATAAAAGAAGTTGATCTCAACATTCATTATTTTATTTCTCCCTCATAATACACCCTCAGAGAATTGATTTAAGGGTTGTGTAGTTGCAGTCTTCAATATTGAGGGATTTACTCTCCATCTTACAAAATAGAAAGGCCCCAAGTCAAATTTTTAAAGTATTCACCTTCCAAGTTTAGTATAAAATCATTGCTCTCATTGAGTCGTTTAAAAAAATCTGTCCTGTGGGGAACTGACTTGCAAATGTTTTATTAGTGGTATTACTTGACTTAATTTTTATGTTATCAGCTCTAACCAGTAGCAAATCAGTGGTAGAGTTATTCAGTATTTTATTATGTCTGTTCATTCCTAAAGGTTTTATAGTGGCATGTATTATTTCAAGTCATTAGTAGAATGGCCACTTTGTTACTTTGCAGATTCTTCGTTCTTCTTCCACCAAGCCAAGGTGCATGATTAATTCATATCTGTTCCTCATACTTAAACCACAACATACTAGTGACCCAGTCATTGGTATGTACTGTATTCACTGGTATGTACCATACTCACTGTTATTCATTATTCTGTAAACTGCCATAAGTGATTATGAAATGTGCCCAATTGCCATTTAAAAGAATGATGCGAGTGTAGAGTCATGACTTAAAGGAATTCATCTGGTTACCTTGCACAGCTAGACTCCTCCCAGCCATGGAGAGCAGCATGGCTTATACTCAGGTCTGGAAGAAATGAGGGTAGTCTTGCTGGACTGATCTACAAAAAAATGAATGTACTTTTTCTCTTGTAATGTCAGGCAGGAATTCTATTTACCCATCTGAATGCAGCTATATAGAGGCACTTAACCCAAGCATTTGGGCATATTGGGCCAGTAAATGAATATTTATTGAATCAAATTAGAGCCTATAACTGTATTTTGGAATGTCCTACATAAATAAACAGTGATCCTTTAGCCAAGCATGCTAATCACATATTATACGTATATATAATCCCTTCATAGCATTTTCTGCTTTGCATCACTGTTCATTCATTCACTCACTTATTTAATACATGTCAGCCACTTTCCTAAGCACAGTGAACAAAACAGATCAAATAAATAAATATCCCTGCCTTCTTGGAGCTTATGTTTTAGTGAGAGGAGGTGGACAGTAAGCAATAACTTAATAGATAAACAAACTCTGTACTATTGGAAGGTGATGAATGCTGTTAGAAATAAAAGTAGCACAACAAAAATTGGGATACCAAGGGTGAGGTGGGGACAATAGAGTTGAAATATTTGAATCATATAGATCGATATCAAGCTCTCTAGAGGAAGAGCATTCCAGGCAGAGGAAAAAGCTTTTGCAAAGTCCTTGAAGTAGGAGCATGTCTGCACTGTCAGAAGAACAGAAGGAGACCAGTGTGGCTATTGCTGAGTAAGCATGGAGGACAGTCTTAGCTGACGTTAAACAGGTAATAGGACTACGTCATAGAGGGCAATATAACTATTTTAAGGACTTTGGCTTGGACTCTGAGAAATGTGGGGAACCACCAGAGATTTTGAGGTGAAGAATGACATGATGTAATTGCATATTTATTTGTTTTGGGGTCAGGGTCTCTGTCACCCAGGCTGGAGTGCCATAGCATGATCATGGCTCAAGGCAGCCTTCACCTCCTGGGCTCAGGTAGTCCTTCCCTTTAGCCTCCCGAATAGCTGGGACTATAGACATGTGCCACCATGCCTGGCTATTTTTTAAATTTTTTTTTCGGGAGAGATGAGGTCTCACTATGTTGTTTAGGCTTGTCTCGAACTCCCGGGCTCAAGCAATCCTCCTGCCTTGGCCTCCCAAAGTGCTGGGATTATAGGTGTGAGCCACTATGCCCAGCTTGCAGATGCTGGGGCTCCAAGCCACCAGCATCTCTCTTGGATTACCACAATGACTTCCTAATCGTTGTCACTGCTTTTTCCCTGCACCCTTTCCCCACCATCTCCTCTCAGCGTAACTACCATTGTTCTTTTAAAGGCCTTCAGGCACATGCCACCATACCCAGCTAATTTTTTGATTTTTTGTAGAGATGAAGTTTCGCTATGTTGCCTGAGCTGGTCTTGAGCTCCTGGGCACTAGCAATCCACATACCCCGGCCTGGGATTATAGGTGTGAGCTACCACACCCGGCCTTTAAAAGAACACTCTGGCTGTTAACGTTGATAGGCGATGGTGGGGGAAGGGTGCAGGAGAGAAGCAGTGACACTGATTAGGGAGTCATTGTGGTAATCCAAGAGAGATGCTGTTGGCTTGGAGCCTCAGCATCTCTCAAATGTGAGCTGTGGAGGTGGCAGTATGTGGTCAGATTCTGGATATATTTTTAAGCTGGAGCCATCATGGCTTGTTGATGGATTGAATATAGTGTTGTGAGAAAAAGAGAAGAGTCCAAGGTGAGAGGGAGTCAAGAACTCCAAGGTTATGACTTAAGCAATGGAAGGGATGGCATTGCCATCAACTGAGATGAGAAGACTTGTTACATGTTTATCCATATGACCACTAGCTCTTTAAGGTTAGGGCCATATTTTTACATCCTTGGCTCCTGATATAAAGCCTACACATGATAGGTATGAAGTAAATGATTGCTGAATTATTGAACAGTCATTGCTTGGGCTGCCTTTATTGAGTACCTACCATGTGCTTAATGAAGGATGGAGTTACCTCAGAAATGTAGATTCATCCCTTCTTTCAAAGACCAGAAAGTCTTACTTGGAATTAGTTACTCAATGGCCATGTTGGATTTTTGCCACTCTGAATATCCAAATGAGTGGTGACTTTATAAGGCAATTAATGAAGTCCTTGGGGACCGTTTTCCAATTACTTTGGGGGAATCCTGCATTTCTTGTTCCACCACTGCAAAATGGGTCAAGCATTTTTTCTTTGTATACTTGGTTATAAACTTGAGCATGTGACTGCTGTGCCCTTACTACTTCCTAATTAAATCAAGCAGCATTGCATGCAACCTCTTTTATCAATTATTTTCCTGAGAGCTGAAAACCCCGTTGAGTTGCTGCTTTCTTCTCCTCAAAAGAGAGAGGGTTCTCTTCTATTTTTCTCCTTCTTGGAAAACTAATCTCCCTCCAAGTAGTGGCCTCAAATCAGTTCAACTTAATCAGCCCACTTCAGGACCCTGAACTTGGAGAGGGCCTCCTGATAATCTTTTATTACTCACTGGAGGTTTCTTAATCTCCTTGTATAGAATGAAAACAAAATTAAAGAAGATTTGTCATCTGGGACAGGCAGCCAGTCATGACTCTTTAATGGAATATTATGGGAGAGTCACCTGTTGGCATAAGAAAGTCTCTCTAGAAGCAAATGAAAAGTGTGTAAGCATAGATTGCAAGTCACAGCCCACTGAGTGTGAAAGTCAAGACCTCACAGCCTTTGAACCTCACAGTGGTTACTTAACAAGTTAGGAAGAATTTGATGTTGTCATCAAGTCTGGGGTGTGTAAATGTTTATTCTTGGCTTCAAGGAAGGTGCAGTAAATGCATGAAGAAGGTTGTACAACCCACAGTGGGGGCTTGTGCTGAGTCCAGCCACAGCTGTTCTGTTGCTAAGTGATCTTCATCCTTATCCCTCATATTTTTTTAAACGTCAGTCAAGCCATTCTTTTCTGCATGTTTTGATGAGGGAGCAATTTCCAGGAGAGAGGGCCTTTGTAGCAACCCAGCTCTGATGGGTGCAATGGAAGGGAAACCAACCCAGGAAATTAGCTCCCCTAATCGCATTAGTGGGAGGTTGGGCATTAGACTGTTGTTTTCAGGAAACTATTTGTTTCACAAGGTACCGAAGCAGAAAGCCTCTCTGTCAAAGGTCGTCTTTTCACAGGGACCCCTCCCTCCTGTTGAGTTAAAGCCAAGTTGTACCCAGGGCCACCATGTTTGTATCTCTTTAGAAAAAAAGTAGCCATTTCTGTGATATTGATTTATCTCGAGTACACTTAGCTGTTGATTAATTGTGGCAATAGGAAGACAGGGATCGATTCTTTGCAAGATAAAGCAGGAATTTTTTTATCAAATGATTTTAAGGATGTCTGGGGCCAAACCGTTTATCAGAGCAAAGCATAAGAGGAAGCTTGCATCATTTGAGCTCCTGTCCCATTCCCCACTCAACATCCATTGGAATAAAGAACATGCAGTGGAGGGTGAAATACCCTGAGTCAGCCTAGGCAGGTGAGGAAGCCTGGAGACCCTGGAAAACACCCCCCAGATCAACCTAGAATATGACCATACTGGATTATCACTGAATTTGCAGAACTGGCATGTGCCATTCCACTTCCCTCTTTTTAGTGAGACATCAACTGGGTAGCTAGCATGCAACTTCACTTGAAAGAATTGGGTGATTTTGTTGACAGCACATCATGCCGTCACCATGTGAGTGACCCGCATTAGGGAGCAATGCTCGAGGTGCCACGGAAACAATCTCGGCTCCAGTCAGTGACCCGTTGAAACGCCTTCTCTTGCATGGCTGGTGGGGCTCACACTGCAGGAGCTGCAGGCGAGACGAGGTTGTCAGAGGTCTACACTGACTGGGAAGCAGTCATTTGGCTGGAAGCACTCTATTCTCCTTGTCATGAGTGTCGGGTTCCATCAATCACTTATTCCTTCACCACCATCGATTGAGCACCTACTGTGGGATGGGGTCTTTCTTGGGCTTACAGAAGTGAATTTTTAATTGGTTGCATTGCTCATGCAATCTAACAAAACTAACAATGGAAATCTTAAAATATCTGTAACCTAAACATATTTAGTTTCTATTTGTGTACAAGAGAAAGAATGCTTAAATTCATTCACTCATGGAAAACTTCAGTGGTTAATAGCCTCTGGGGACAGATTTCTATGACTAGAAGCCACCTGGCCCTAGGATATTATTAATAATCTCTAGGCCATGCTTTTCTCATCCATAAATTATCATCTATGATAGACCCTCTTTCTCAGAGATGTGATAAGAAATCAATGCATAAAAAGGCATTATGATTTGCCAAGAAATAAAGCCTATATGATTCTTGTTTAATATATGTAACAGTTCTATAGGAAATCCATTCTGCAGAGGAAGAAACTGAGGCTTAGGGAGGTTAAGTAACTTACTCAAGTTTACACAAACAGAAATTGGGAACAATTGGAGTCCTTACTGGTTTGACTTCCAACACCACACCCTTAGCCACTTCACTTTAATGCCTCTATGTAGAAAAATATGGCTGACCTGGGGATATATGAGACTGGAAAATTAGGTTTTTTGGTAGGAGTAAATAATGAGATTGGAAAGCTGGGTGAGGATAAGATGTGTAAAATTACAGGAAGATTAGGCTAAGGAGTTTGGACAATATTGTTTAGGAAGTAGTGACTATCAAAGGATTTAAAGCCAAGAAGTTGGAGGGTTTTTATCCTTGTTCTTCCCACCCATTTAGAATGAAAACATCTTATTCCTCCCTTGGAGCCAAATGGTGTTTACATGGGTGGGAATTCTGGTAAATGAAGTGCTGGGTTAGGAAAAGAATTCAATGTAGTTAATTCCTAATCCTGGAATGAGCAGCCCTGCATCAGTAATGTCCAAATACATAAGCTCTGCGAGGTTCCCATGTCTAAGAAAATCAGTATCCTACTGCTACTGAACCACAAAGAATATTCAGAGCTTCGTCTCAGCCCTCTTTAATTTCCATGCAAGGGCACAGTACCTACTTAGCATATATTCTTGAAACTTCTTTTATGTATACTTTGTTTCTCATCTGGGTAGGAGAAGACAGTACATCACCTATATCAAAGAAATGATCTGTGTCAACGAAAGATGAGCTGGGAACTGGCAGATACCTAAGACAACTTGGTCACTCCTCATGTCAGGACCAAGACAGAAATCACTAATATGGTGCAGACACGTGATGCTGCCTGTGAATCCTGTTCTGCTTGGTTTCTCAGGGAGCTAGTACCACTTGATTGACACTGACACTTGGAATGAAACTGTTTGCCATCCATGAGTTAAATTTCCTTCTCTTTATTTACCCAAATCATAGTCTGTACATTTCAAGGCTTTCTTCACTGTTGAGATTTGCTAATTATAAACAAATTAAAGGGTCAAAGAACCTTTCTCTAGTATTGTGTTCAGGGCCCAAATGTTGAATAGCTCTGATTTATTGAGTACCTGGTTTATGTCAAGCCCAACATTCAGGAGGACTCATTATGCAAGGAGAAGTAGTACCAGAGGGTGGGAGAGAACAGTACTTAAAATAATATCAAAATTTTATAATAAATGCTAGAGGGAGAAGATATGATTGAGATTTTATCTTGAGAAATTAATTCAAAAGCATGAAAATAAATTTATCTTATAATCAACAAAATTATATTTTCATTTTAAGAAAATTTAATAAAGATTCAACAGGCTCAACTAATTCTAATATATAGACAGAGATTTTTGCAGAACTCAGCTTTCTGAGTGTTCAGTTTCATTAGTTCATATTTTCAAATCATACCAGTTTGGCTTCCATCTATAATCCTGTAACTGTGGGTCTTATATAACAAACTCAGGCATATTAGGCTCCTTTTATTTTATTTTTTCACAGGTACCATGAGAGAGTGGGTGTTTTTTTTTTTTTTCCATTGTAGAGATAAAGAAATGAAGACTGACAGCAAGAAATCGATTCTCAAATCTACAGCTGGCTAATGACAAACCTAGGATTTCAAACCATGACTGTCTGGCTCAAAAGTCCATGTTCTTTGTGTTATGAGTCTCAGCCTCTGCTGGTGTTGTTTCATATTTCAAACTACAAGTCACTGATGACAAATCCATGTTTTCTCTTTTCTCGTCTACAGCTTTATCAAGCAGTAAAGGTGAATTCTTGCTCAATGGAGATTTTGTTGTCACGATGTCCAAAAGGGAAATTCGTATTGGGAATGCTGTGATCGAGTACAGTGGATCTGACAATGTCGTGGAAAGAATTAACTCCACAGATCGCATTGAACAAGAACTCTTGCTTCAGGTTAGAGCTGGACCTCGAGCCCACCACTCTTTTCTTCTGCTTGGAATCACCAGGCTCACACCCATCTTCTCCATTTTGTCCACATGTTCCAGGTTTTGTCGGTGGGAAAGTTGTACAACCCCGACGTACGTTATTCTTTCAATATTCCAATTGAAGACAAACCTCAACAGTTTTACTGGAACAGTCATGGACCCTGGCAAGGATGCAGCAAACCCTGCCAAGGTATCTGCTTTGAGTTGGAGTTTTGGGAATTTGAAGAGTTTTTAGGTTTTTATTTGTTTGTTTGTTTTAACAAGAGTCAAATGCATGCAACCTATGAACTGTTCTATCTGCATACATTCTCCAGTCTTTATTCTTGTATGTGTCGGTCATTTTGGACTGGCAAGTGGAATTTTTTAAGGAGTTTGGGAAATGTTAGGTTTCCTCATCCTAAGAGGTTTGTACATGTGCAAAACCAAGCAAAATCAGTTCTGCTACCTGAATTTTCCAGAGACATGGTTTTAGTACTCATATCATATTTATTTTGTTTTCTTTTGTCTAAACTAGGGGTCAGCAAAGTACAGCAAGTGACCCAAATTCAGCCTGCCATCTACTTTTATAAATAAAGTTTTATTGGAACACAGCCATGGCAGTTTGTTTATGCATTGTCTATGTGTGGCTGCTTTTACTCATAACGGCAGGGCTGAGTAGTACAACAGAGATCATGTGACCTGAAAATATTTACTGTCTATGTCTTTAGAGAAAAGGTTTGCCACTCCCCAGTTCCTAGTTTATGGAACAGATTACTTTTCCTGAATAATTTTTTTTCTTCTCTGCTTAGGGGAGCGGAAACGAAAACCTGTTTGCACCAGGGAATCTGATCAGCTTACTGTTTCTGATCAAAGATGTGATCGACTGCCCCAGCCAGGACCCATTACTGAACCCTGCGGCACAGACTGTGACCTGAGGTGGGCCAGTGTTTCCCCCAGGTCTTTACTCCTGAGTTGTGAGGATCTTGTGGGAGGTCTCTACATGTGAGAAGTGGATGGAGGGGATGGGCTGGACTTTAGTTCCCTCTTCTTGTGTTTCATTGAAACAAGCTTTAGCTAATTTCCCATCCTTCTGGAACTGATTATCCAAGACATATTATGCCTGCAGATTTCTTGTTCACCTAAGAATTAAAAATAACTAATAGATTATGGTACTTAAGCCGAGCTCGGTGGCTCAGCCTGTAATCCCGCGCCTTTGGGAGGCTGAGGTGAGTGGATTGCCTGAGCCCGCGGGTTCGAGACCCGCCTTCACAACTTGGCAAGCCCTCATCTCCACAATAAATCAAAAAACTAGCCAGGCGTGGTAGCGCACGCCTGTAGTTCCAGCTACTTGGAAGGCTGAGGCGGAAGGATTGCCGGAGTCCAGCAGGTCGAGGCTGCGGTGGCTGGGAGTGGCCACTGCACTCCAGTCTGGGCGACAGAGTGAGACTCAACTTAAAAAAAAAGAATATGGTACTTGCCAAAAAACATTCTTATTTAAGCCTCACAACTTGCTGGGTAGGTATTAGCATTATGATTGATCTAGATCTTATACAAAAATTTGGTTTGGAAATCAAAGAAAAGGGGAGAATCTCATTCCTCAAAGTACCCATAATGCTCCGTATCCACCTAGAATGTATATCACTCAGTAGAAGAACTCTTATGCACATGACAGTTGCAAAGCACTAAGGTGGAGTCATGGAAGGAAAAAGAACATCTGTATACAGATGTCTGAGATATTCAGACAATTCTGTATTTAAGAAAAATATGAAATCTGAGGCAGGAAATACTGGGTGGATGGAGAATTTTAAAACTTTCTCATTTGCCTGCAAGGTTGAATGTGTCATGTTTAAATATTAGTTAGGCAGGAGCTTGTGTTGGATAGTGTGCATGATGGTTAAATGCAGGTAAGGTGAGTTACTGCTTTATCCTCCTTTTAAGAAGATAAATTCTCCGTGGAGTGTGGTATGGGGATGTTTTAAGTTCTCACCATTCATAACTAGCAAAGTGAATATATAAGCATTTTGGAGTTTCCACATTGCCTATCAAATAGTATTGACTGCCTTTGGTGCTTTAGTGCAGATTATAAGGCCCTCTTGAGGCCCAGAGAAGACAGAGGAGTGTCATGTTCAATTAGTATTGTCTGTCATGGGAGGTGGAAGGGCAATTGTGGCATGAGTGCTACATCTTTGCCAGTCCTGAACAAAGGTTCTGACTTCACAACCCAGGATCTCACCATCCTCTATTCATTTTCACTGACTTATTTGCTTATTGTCCTAGCCAAATTGGCTTGCCAAAATGTAAAAACCAACAAGAGGCCAGGTGTGGGCTTATGCCTGTAACCCCAGCACATGGAGGCTAGAAGATCACTTGAGGCCTGAAGTTCAAGAACAGCCTAGGCAACGTAGTGAGACCCTGTCTCTATTTAAAAAAAATTTTTTTTTATTTAATTAACAAGGCAAGGTGGCACACACCTGTAGTCTCAGCTACTCAGGAGGCTGAGGTGAGAGGATTGCTTGAGTTCAGGAGTTCATGGCTGCAGTGAGCCAAGATCGCACCACTGCACTCTAGCCTGGGCAACAGAGCAAGACCCTACCTCTAAGCAAAACAAAACAAAACAAATAAAAACAAGACATTAAAAGGCAGACATTTACTGTAGGTAGTATTCTTATAATAAAGTGTCCATATAAACCCATTGCTTCAACCAATTGAATTGAATTAGTTAAATCAGGGTTAAAGTTATTTTCAAAAAAATAGTTAACTAACTGCTGAACTGAATCAGTCACTAAGGTTTGGGAGAAAATATTGAATTGGTGGATAGATTTTTTGAGATACAACCTTGATAATTTGAGAATGGTGACAATTTTAGACTAGTTTTATATCAAAATATTGTCATATTCCCTAGTACTCTGAAAGTATTGATAAGAGCATCAATCATCTACTAAGAACTGCTTTTTAGCAGTTACATATTATCCTATTAATACTCTTATTAATAGAATTATTCCTTTATTAATGTTCTTTTAATAATAGGACAGTTTTAATGTTATCCTATTATCTTATATATATTATCTTTGCTATTCTATTAATTAATATCCTATTAATTCCTCAAACAACACTATGACATAGGTATTGTTATCACCACTTTACAAATAAAGGAAAACAGTCTGAGAGAAGTTAAGAAATTGCCCAAGGTTACACAACTAGTTATAGAGTAGCAGAGCTCTGTTTATTTATGTTTTTTTAAATTTAAAAACTTTTTAAACTTTTAAAGTTGGCATCTCATGCTGTCACCCAGGCTGGAGTGCACTGGTGCAATCACAGCTCACTGCAGCCTCAAATTCCTGGACTCAAGAGATCCTCCCACCTCAGCCTCCTGAGTAGCTGGGCCTACAGGGGCACGCCACCACAACCTGCTAATTTTAAAAAAAAATTTTTCTACAGACAGGATCTCGCTATGTTGCCTCAAACTGCTGGCCTTATATAATCCTCCCACTCAACCTTCCAAAGTTCTGGGATTACAGACAAGATCCACCCTGCACAGCCTGACAGAGCTCCAAATATGGTCCATGTGACCCTAGAACCTGTGTGCCTAAACTCTAGCAGAAAGCTGTTTTCGTTCTTAATTCAGACATGATGGAGTGAAACTCATGGATCCCATTCTATATAATTTTTCCTCCTTTGTGACAATAAATAATTCCCATGAATTTTCTGCCTGTTTCCTTCCATACTTGCATCCCCTTACCTGTCATTTCTCCACTGGCTAAATCAGACAAGGGCTAGCTGAGTCTCACATGATAAGTACAGATACTGTGGAACTCCTGCCTGCAGCACTAAGCATACTCCTGTGATTACAAAGAAGTCAAGTTTGTACAAAGCATTTTGAATAATAGAATGTAAATCATAAAAAATAAGATGGATTCCAGCTACTCAGAAGGCTGAGGCGGAAGGATCACCGGAGCCCAGTAGGTCGAGGCTGCAGTGGTCGGGAGTGGCCACTACACTCCGGTCTGGGTGACAGAGTGAGACTCCAACTCAAAAATAAATAAATAAATAAATAAGATGGGTATTTCTTTAAGAACCTTATTTAAAATTTACCCATGGAGCACCATGATTTGAGAGTGAAGATTATTGTTTGTGCTGTTACTTCAAATAAAATAACTAGTTTTTTTTTTTCACTTTGAGCAGATTCCAAGATGAACCACAGTTTAGTTTGTGATGATCTGTCTTATATGATGTTCTTCAAAGTTTCTTCTACATTGGAGACCTTTAGACATAAAATTCAAACAGAGTTTACAAGGGGAATGCTTTAAAAGGTAGCCTTGAAGCCATAAGACTTTTGCGTAGGATGATGCAAAAGATCTCAAATGGGTTTCTCCTCACCAGCTTATGTGGAGTTACATGAGATTTAAAACTTGGTTAGAGAATTAAACACCAAGGATGATAATAATCATCATCGGTCGTAACAGTAATAGCTACTTTTTGTGAATGCCTGCCAGGTGTGCTAAATACTACAAGTGCCTTGCCTCACTTAATCTCCTGAATAGCTCCATAAAATGGATTCTATTATCCCTCATTTCACAGACAAGGAAACAGAGGCTTAGTAAGTTTAAATGACTCACTTATTAGTTAATAAGCGACATTCACATCCAGGAGCTTCTGATTCCATAGCACATCCTCTGATTTTTAATAATAATTTTACAATACCTAGGTTAAGTCGGGCCTTAAAGTCTTTTCATTTCATATAGTACGTATGCCAGATGCTATTATAAATTCACATTGAGGGAAAGTCACTATTTTTTAGCACTTAACTTCCCCCCCGCCCCGACTCTACCAAGACCAAACAAAGACAACAGCCCAGATCACAGGCTTGGGTGAAAATGATAGCACCTCTGACTAATTAAAGAGAAAAAGGTGAAGGGGTTGTGGCCATGTCTTTTGGTAGAAGTGAAGATCATAGAAGGAGGAATTAAAAAATGAAAGCAACAAAAAAATAGGAGTGTTTAGGATTAATTTACAAAAGCCTCATAGCTAGACAGGCCCATACTAATGCTTAAAATTAAATGGAAGATCATGTTTATTTGTCAAAATTCAAAATTATCTCTCACTAGCTTTTAAAGATTGTTGGAAAAATGTTCACTGAAAAAATACAAAAAGAAACAAGCCAAGCCTAAAGAAGTTGTTCTGTCCTCTCTATCAACTTGACAGTTAATATAATCATGATTTATACGAATTATTGCTGAGTAGCTATGTCCAAAACAGAAAGACTGGAGAGAGGATTGTTACTGATTGGTCAAACACTAACATGGTTTTTCCCAAAGCATGTTTGTGGATCACTAGTTCCATGAGGTAACTCATGGCAAACCAGTAAGTCTGAGAAACCTTACCAACTATCTCCTTTCTCATGTGGAGATTCATAATGCCGATCAACATTTTGAAGACCCTGAGAAGTTCTGCAATATAGAAAGCTATTTAATTCAGTAGTTCTCAGAATGATTTAACAGCAACTCCCCTCATACACAGACATATGCACACCTTCTTTTCCTTAACTTCCACTTATTAACAAACACTTTGAAATATGCTTTTCTGAAATATAGTAATAAAATATAGTTGTTTTGTATTTCCCAAGAAATGAACTAAATTAACACAAAACTCTCAAGTTGAGCCCACCACCCAGGGAGAGACTATGAAGCAGAGGGTAGCACTTTGAGAACTTTTCTAAGGCAGTGCTGTGCCCTTTCCACAGACTCTTCAAGGTTCTATGCTCAGGTTCTGGAAACTGTGAATATCAGGGAGACTCTGTTTTGCCATCCCAGGCTGCTGATATGTTTTCTTATGGGGGCAGGACACCTGATTCTCTTATTATACAGGATGGAAAATAACCTTTCCACAAGGAAATGATGACAAAGGCAGAGAAAGTAGCCAAGAATCAAAGAGCAGATGAAAGTTCCAGATGCCTCTGTTGAGTCGGGCCACATTTTTGCCTCACTTCCTGAAGGAAGTGAGAGTTGGCCCCATTAGACTGTGACAGGATGAGATAAAGCATTGTTTTTTATAATCCCTCATTGAACATGTTCTGGGTTAGAACAAAATCCCCCAAATGCTGTGTCACTCTATCCAAAAATTTCTATAACCCACTTTGCTTGCCCAGTGGTCAACTCTTACCTACTTTTGGGCGTTAGTGAGAAATTCCAAGACAAGCATGTGGCCAAGTACTTCTCTTGTATTTTTCCCCTTGGACAGGTATGAAGGGAAGAAATCTTAGGACATTTGTAATCAGCAAACCACCTGATTTCTGAGCAGTAGCGAATTAACAGTCAAGAGTTAAATGAAGATTATTTTTTTAAATTATCCTTTTTGGATTTCTAAATCGAATCATTAAAATGCATTTTAAGCTCATTGATTTAGACTATTGTATTCAGTTTATGCATTTTTTAATTTAATTTTTAAAAAATGTAAGTACTAAATCAGCCGGGCGTGGTAGCGCGTGCCTGTAATTCCAGCTACTCGGAAGGCTGAGGCAGAAGGATTGCCCGAGCCCAGCAGGTCGAGGTTGCAGTGACTGGGAACGGCCACTGCACTCCAGTCTGGGTGACAGAGTAAGACTCTGACTCAAAACAAAAAAAAAATGTAAGTACTCTTGACCATGTTCTTGGGACATTAAAAGAACCAGACCATTTATCAGCACATAACAAGCACCTGCCGGGCTTGGTGGCTCAGCCTGTAATCCTGCACTTGGGGAGGTTGAGGTCAGTGGATTGTCACGGGTTCGAGACCCGCCTGGGCAACTTGGTGATCCCTCATCTCTACAATAAATCAAAAAATCGGCCAGGCGTGGCAGTGCATGCCTGTAATTGCAGCTATTCTGAAGGCTGAGGCGGAAGGATCGCCAGAGCCCAGCAGGTCGAGGCTGCACTCCAGTCTGGGTGACAGAGTGAGAATCCAACTTAAAAAAAAAACAACAACAAGCACCTACTGTGTCCCCTCAAAAATCTCATTATAGGATGGAAAATGATAAAACTTTATTTATTTATATACCAGGGATGCAAAGGTGATAAAACTTTATAGATTCAAATCTAATTTTAAAAGTGTGTAATTGGGTTGTATGGCATATGATCCATGTAATCAAGGAATTTAAGAGTCTTTATTCATAAATAATGTTTACAGGGTTTAGTACACTTGAAATTCATGGTTACAGTCCAAATTATTTATTCCTTTTTTAATTCACAGAATGTTCATTGAGCACTTTCTAGCACAGGCCCGCATAAAGGAGGGTTCCTAGGGCAAGTTTCCAGCAGTGGTTCTGTTAGGAGAAGCCAAATGAAATGCTGGGTTACATGAACCTTTTAAATATAAAATTGCTTTGTGTGCTCTGTTGAATTCCACTTCTTAAAAAATTTGGCTACTTGAATTTCAGATTCACTGTATCAGGGGAGAATCTTCACAAAGATAAGACCTCTGGCTGTCATTCTGTAACTTCCATTTACATTGGCAGCCATGAAAAATACATGGTTTAAAACTGAATTTTAGTAACTGACTGTGACTTTGGGCTTCATGGTATTTGAGTTAAGGAAGAATAGAACTCAACTCTACTACCAGAGTAATATAGATAAGGCATATATATTTAACAGAAATGTTGGTTTTGCCCCATTATTTATGCTTAGGTGGCATATTGCCAGCAGGAGTGAATGCAGTGCCCAGTGTGGTTTGGGTTACCGGACATTAGACATCTACTGTGCCAAATATAGCAGGCTGGATGGGAAGACCGAGAAGGTTGATGACAGTTTCTGCAGCAGTGAGCCCAAACCAAGCAACCGGGAAAAATGCTCAGGAGAATGTAACACAGGAGGCTGGCGCTATTCTGCTTGGACAGAAGTAAGTTGGCTCTCACTCAGAGTTTTCGTGAATGCTCTCTGATTAGTTGATGGTGGCTTCTTGCAGGTTTGCACTGAAGTGCCCCATTTAGGTTGTATGGAAGAGAGAGTTATGATTGATTTGTAATACCATTCAAGCTCTGCAGAAAAGAGTACCATGATTGATTTGTAATGTCTGACATGAGCATGACCTGTGGATAATTGGGAATGGTAGAACAACTCAACCAAACCCTTTCCATACTCCACAGACCATTTCCAATATTATTTTTGTGTGCAGTGAGTTAATATTGACTTCAGTATAAACCTGGAAATTATAATTGATAACATGAAAAGATCTCCCCCAAAATGTCAGCTTAAGAGAGCAAGGGTTGTTTGTTGTTTTCTTGAGAACTGGAAGATACAGCATGACCTGGATCTTGAGCATACTTTGTGAGAAACTCAGCTACAGTTCTATTTAATTGTTTGTCTTTACAGTGTTCTAAAAGCTGTGATGGTGGGACCCAGAGGCGAAGGGCTATTTGTGTCAACACCCGAAATGATGTACTGGATGATAGCAAATGCACACATCAGGAGAAAGT
Organism: Carlito syrichta; assembly: GCF_000164805.1. Classification (NCBI taxonomy): domain Eukaryota; kingdom Metazoa; phylum Chordata; class Mammalia; order Primates; family Tarsiidae; genus Carlito; species Carlito syrichta. Next base: position 269,889 of record NW_007247466.1, read on the forward strand.
CACCATTCAGAGGTGCAATGAGTTCCTTTGTCCACAGTGGAAATCTGGAGACTGGTCAGAGGTAAGATGGGAGGGCTGTTATTTCCCCTAGATCACCTCTGATCCCCTAATTCTGAGGCTTCCCTGGTCTATTTAAGGCTAAACTTGCAACACCTTTCTCCCATCTCCCCTGGAGGAAACAGCCAGTTCTCACCTGCACCATGACTGTAGTACTGGATATGATTAGTCTTCCACTAACTTCAGATGCACTGTGAGACCAGTGACCTCAGAAGCTGAATCACTCACCATGGTAGCTTCTGCTGGTGATTTTGAAGTTCCAGTCTCTCACCTCCTCTCCTCTTTGAGCCCTAACTAGGCTACTGAAAGGAAATTAGGGCTTTATTAATCATAAAGCTATATACTATCTTAGATCTGAAGGCAACATGAGGTTTCCTACTTCCTTGGCTTTGAAATAAGAGAATTAGACCCCAGGGAGTGACCTATCTGACTTGCCCATCCATTTGCTAGAGAAAAACTTGGAAGAAAGAAAAAAAACGAACCAGGCTGAGTATTCCAGATTGATTCCTTCCTCGTCCCTTATTTTATGAAGCACAGACAAACTTTCCATTGCCTAGCACAGGCGGTCCCAGGACAGTTAAAGAAGGTGGAGTCTCTTTCTTGCTCTTACAGTACAGTTTTAGCACTCACTATTAATACAGCCCAGTGTTATCATAGCCCTGCCTTGAGGGAAAGAAAGTGGAAGAACAGAAGTTTCCTTATTTATGGAACAAATCAGAAATGTGGGGAAAGAAAAAATGTTTCCCTACTATGACTACTGCATCCATGCCTTCATCTCATCCGTATAAGTGCAATATCAACTGTTTACTTTCATCATCAGATAAAACGTGAACCTGAAAAGGATTACAGTTAACAATGTATGTGATAGCAGTGTCTGATTCCTGGACAAATGAACAACACACCAAGTGCTTTATACCTGGATTAACCGGCTCCAGTATTTGGTTTAAAAAAATACAAGAAGGTAGAGGGTTTAAATTTTACTTAGCTAGCTAATACTAGTTAAAGTATCATTTCAAATTAAATAACAAACCTTTGCAACAATACTTGATGTAGTGGAGACAAGGGAGATGACTAAATTAAGTATAATTCAAAATTTCTTAGGTAAAGACTGGAATGAAAATAGCAAAAAATTAGTGGTTATGCTTGGATAGCAAGATTTTCTGTTTGATGTTTTTCTGTATTTTTCAAAATTTCTACAATGAGCAGGAATAATAATGAGGATTTTATTGAACATTTGTTGAATGAATGTTGTGCTAAGCATTTACTTGGATTTTTTTCATTAGATCTCCACAATTCTTTGCAGTAGGTACTATTGTTAGCCCCATTTTACGTAGGAGAAAATTGAGGTAAAGAGAGACAATGTGACTTGGGGGTATAGTGATTGAGACCCAGGTTGATCTGACTCATAGTTCCCAACACTTAACAGGAGTTAAGTGTTCATAAAAAATCATAAAAGTTGTTTTTTAATATTTTAGAACATGATGCTGTGCTGTTTATTCTGTGCTTGAAACTAGTCCAGAAACTGTAAATGAATGAATGAATGAATGAATGATGAGACAGTGTATTTGCACATTGCTATGGGAAAGAGGAATTCCTGTGGGAAAAAGGACACACCTGTTCCTGCTAATCAATAAATAACTCCCAGAAACCACAGCATATTGATCAGAAATGGCCCTGACGGCTCTACTTTTTATTCCAGTGCCTGGTCACCTGCGGGAAAGGGCATAAGCACCGCCAGGTCTGGTGTCAGTTTGGCGAAGATCGATTAAACGATAGAATGTGTGACCCTGAGACCAAGCCAGCCTCCATGCAGACTTGTCAGCAGCCGGAATGTGCATCGTGGCAGGCGGGTCCCTGGGGACAGGTATTTTGAATGATACGATTCTTAACGACATTCTTTCCTTCTTATCTGGAGAGGAGCATTCCAGCAGTGGAGATTGAACCGCTGTGCTGGGTGGCATGCACTCTACCTCCGTGGTGCCAGGTCAAGCACGTGTAACTGCAGCCATTTTGCCCCACTTCCAAGGGCTGCCGCTTGCCCTCCTGGAACTGATTACTCTATTCACAGACCCACATGTGTGTCTTCGCCCTTTGACTTGAGCACACGAGCATTCGAACAAATTCACAACAGATTTCATGTCTGGCTGATGTTATCTTCTAGCGTGCCTCTGTGGATCTGTTACAGAATGTAATCCAGCGCCAGAGTGTTTGGCAAGAGGGGCTGGAGTGAAATTTGGAAGGGATGTTTTGGCTCCCAAAGTCACAGTTCTAAAGCTCACCTCTCATAAATAAGTCAGACTCTTCAAACATAATTAATTAGATCAAAGGTTGCAGAATCCCCACACTTGGAAAGAATCTCTCCCAAGTTCTTTAGTCTGTAGGTACCACAGTCTTAACTTTTAAAGGAGAAAGTGAAAGTCTCCCTGGGGCTTGCATTTGAGAAGCCACTACACCCAGAATTAAGCCCTTCCTAATATAGAAGCAAGAGTGCTCTGGTACTGTTTAAGTAGCACTCCAAGTTCCATTAGAAGTATAGCAGCTGTCTGCTGTCACTTACATAATCTCTTAAAGAATGACCCTCCTCCACTCTGACCAACCATGGCCACTTCGGTCCGTTAACCTTTGTCTTCATTTCCAGTATGCATGTAATAAATGGGAACAGCTTTATGACTGCACCCTTACAATTTCTATCATTAACATTGGCACTCTTCTGGAAGTTCCTCATTTCTTAGCACTTCCAGTCCAAAGAACTAATCATGTCTGAGTAAACAAGGAGCGTGCACTTATACTTCTAATCTCACCTCATTCCTGTCTACACCTGCATAACTTTCAGGGAATAATAAGAGGAGACAAACACAGCTCACTGTGTTCAAATTCACTGTTGAATTTGAATATAGCATCTATTAGAACTGACAGGCCTATTTTTTTTTTTTCAATCCATGTCTATACCAGGCCATTTCTAGTCCATCTTATATCCAGAAATTTGTTCTTTCTTCGACTGAGTTTTCTCTTCAGAACAGTTTTTTTTTTTTTTTAATGTTAAGAGTCATCCATACTTAGAAGAGACATTTTGCAAAATGTAACTTAGAAAAAAGTTACACACTCCTAACTCTCCACTGCAAGGATTACCAGTGTTAACATGTTTTGATTTTCTTGTCATGTTTTTTAAACTAGTGTTGGGATTGTACTCTGCCTATTGTTTTTTTTTTCAGTGAAGTGAAACTCCCATATGTAGAATTAGCCATTTTAAAGTGAACAGACCGGCCGGGTGCTGTGGCTCAAGCCTGTAATCCCAGCACTTTGGGAGGCTGAGGTGAGGGGATTGCCTGAGCCCATGGGTTCGAGAACAGCCTGGGCAGCTTGGTGAGATCTCATCTCTACAATAAATTAAAAAACTAGCTGGGTGTAGTAGTGCGTGCCTGTAGTTCCAGCTACTTGGAAGGCTGAGGCAGAAGGATCTCCTGAGCCCAGCAGGTCAAAGCTGGGGTGGTCGTGAGCATGCCACTGTACTTCAGCATGGGCAACGGAGTGAGACTCCAACTCAAAAAAAAAAAAAAAAAAAATGAACAAACCAGTGACATTTAGTATATTGATCATGTTTTACAGCCACTACCTCTATCTAGTTCCAAACAACATCTTTATCACCCACAAAAAAACCCCCAAGTACACTCTCCATTTATTTTTGCCCCAGCTCCTGGCGTTCTGTCTCTATGGACCTACTTAGTCTGGAAATTTTTTAGAAATGGAATCATACAATGTGTGGCCTTTTGTGTCTGGCTTCTTACACATACCATATATTTTCAAGATTTATTTATATTGTGGCATGTATCAGTACTTTGTTCCTCTGTATGGCTGAATAATATTTTATTGTATAAATATACAAAAATTTGTTTACTCATTCTCCCTCAATGGCTATTTGTTTTCTTCTAACTTTTTGGCTATTGGGAAAAGTACTTTTATGAAGATTTATGTACAAACACTTATTTTAGTACCTGATTTCACTTCTTTTGGATATATACCTAGGTGTAGAATTGCTGGGTCATGTCATAATTCTGTGTTTGACTTTTTAACTGCCAAATATTTTTCCACAGCAGCCACATCATTTTCCATTCTTACCACAACATACAAAGGTTCCAATGTCTCCACATCCTCACCAGCAATTATTTTCCATTTTTTCAAATGGTAGCTTTCCTAGTGGGTATAAAGTGGTATGTCACTAGGTTTTGATTTGTATTTTCCCAGTGATAAAAAATATTAAGCATCTTTTCATGTATTTGTTGGTCATTTCTATATTTTCTTTGGAGAAATGTCTATTCAAGTCTTTTACCTGTTTTTTAAAAGTATAACTGTAGTAAAATATACTTAACATAAAATTTACCATCCCAATTATTTTTAAATGTATAGTTCAATAATGTTTCTTTTCCTATTTTTGATTCATTTGTTTTTGTTGTTGAATTTTAGAAGTTCTTTATATATTGTGGAGATCAATTTCTTATTAGACATATGATTTGCAAATGTTTTCTCCCATCCCATGTTACATTTTTATTCTGCTGATAGTGCCCTTTGATGCACAAGAGTTTTTAAATTTTTCTTTTTTTATTTTCTTGCCTTTGCTTATGATGTCATATTGAAGAAATAATTGCCAACTCCAATGTCATGAAGCTTTTCTGTTATTTTTTTAAAGTTGCATAGTTTTAGATTTTATATTTAGGTCACTGATCCACTTTGGGTTAATTTCTGTATATAGTGTGAGTTCAGATTCCAACTTCATGTTTTTGCATGCAGGTATCCAGTTGTCCCAGCACCACTTATTAAGGAGACTATTCTTTCTCCATGGCGTGGTCTTGGCACCCTTGTAGAAAGTCACTTGGCCATAGATGTATGGGTTTATTTCTGAATCCTGAATTCGATTTAATCAGTCTATCCATTTGTCCTTATGCCAGAACCACACTGTTTTGATTACTATAGTCAGTTTTGAAATTGGGAAATGTGAGTCTTTCTTTTTCGATATTGTTTTGTTTATGTGGGGTCTCTTTTCATTCTATATGAATTTGAGGACCAGCTTTTCCACTTCTGTGAAAAGGTCATTAGGATTTTGAATGGAATTTCATTGAATCTGTGAATCAATTTGGACAAGATTGCATTTTAGCAATACTGAATCCTCCAATCTAGACACATGTAATATCGTTCCATTTATTTAGGTCTTCTTTAATTTCATGAGTAATGTTTTATAATTTTTAGTATAGGAGTCTTTCACCTCCTTATTTAAACTCATTCCTAGGAATTTTATTCTTTTGTATGTTATTATAACTGAAATTTTTAAAAAATTTATTTTTGGGAATTATTCATTACTGGTATATAGAAACACAATAGGTTTTTATGTTTATTTTGTACTCTTTAGCTTTACTAAATTTGTTTATTAGTTCTAGTAATCTTTTTAATGGATTCTTGAGGACCTATATGTAGTGTGATGACATCTGCAAAAGAAATCATTTTACTGCTTTCTTTCTAATTTGCATGTCTTTTATTTGTTTTCCTTGCCTAACTTCTCTGGCTAGAACTTTCAGTACAATGCTGGATAGCAGTGGCAAAAGTGGGTGTCCTTGTCATGTTTATGATCTTGGGGGAAAAGTTTTAAGTCTTTTACCATTGAGTATGACGTTAGTTGTGTGCTCTTCCACAAGTGCCCTTTATCATATTGAAGAAGCCTCCTTTTATGGCTAGCTTTCTGAATGTTTTTATCATGAAAAGTTGCTGAATTTTGTCAAATGCTTTTTCTTCATCATTTGAGATTATCATGCATTTTTCCTTTGTTTTATTAATATGGTGTCTTGCATTGATTGATTTTCTTATATTGGACCACTCTTAATTCCTGGACTAAATCCCACTAGGCCTTGATGTCTAATCTCTTCATTAATGCTATTGACTTCAAGTTGCTAGTATTTTGAGGACTTTTGTATCTATCTTTATAAACACTATTGGTCTGTGGTGTGTGCAGGCGCATGCGCGTGTGCATGGCATGCGTGTGCATGTGTGCGTGTGTGTGTGTGTGTGTGTGTGTGTGTTTTGGCATCAGGGTAATGCTGGCCTCACAGAATGAGCTAGGAAGTGCTCTTCTACTCTTCAGTTTTTCTGGAAACATTTGAGAAGGATTGGTATTAATATTTATTTAAATGTGTGGTAAAATTTCACCAGTGAACTGTATTTTTCTTTGTTGGAAGGCCTTAGATTACTGATACAGTATCATCATATAGGTCTGTTCAGATTTTTTATTTCTTCTTGAGTCAGTTTTTGTGATTTGTATGTTTCAAGGAAATTTGTGTATGTTTGGTAGTTTGCACGTTTCATATAGATTATCTAATATATTAGCATATTCATAGTACTCTTACAATCTTTTGTTATTGCTGTAGGGTCAGTAGTAATATCTCCTCTTTTCTTTCTGGTTTTAGTAATTGGAGTTTGTTGATTTTCCTCTTGTTTTTCTGTTCTTTATTTTATTTATCTCCACTCAAATCTTTATGGTTTCTTTATTTTTTCTGGTTTGGGGTTTAGTTTGCTCTTCTTTGTCTAGCTCCTTATATTGTAAGGTTAGGTTATTGATTTCAGGCCTTTTAAAATTTTTCTTCTTTATTGATATAGGTTTTGTACCTATCTATTTCCCTGTGAGCACTACCTTCATTGCATCTCATATATTTTCTTATGTTCCATTTTCATTTATTTTCAAGTGTTTTCTAATATCCTTTGTGATTTCTTCTTTGACCTATTGGTTGTTTAAGAGTATATTTTTCAATTTTCATATATTTGTGAATTTTCTAGTTTTCCTTCTCCTATTCATTCGTTGCCTTACTCCATTGTGGTCCAAGAAGATATGTTGTGGGATTTCACAGTTTTGAAATGTATTTAGGCTTGTTTTATTAGAAAAAAAAATTGATGTGAATTTGACAGGAATGTGTAATGTGGTAGATTGGTCATCAAAAATGCCGTGACTCTTTCTGACCAAAACTTGGCAGCTTCTTTCTTTATTAAACACTCAACTACACTTGCTGTAAGGTTTTGATTCAATTCCAGAGTGCCAAAAAAGTTGATTCCAGCACTTGCCAGTTTATAGGTTGCTCCAGTGGAGGGACCAATTCTTGGAGCTCCCTACTCTGCCATTTCTGTGGCATCACTCCCTCTGCTTACTATTTTTAGACTGCTTTTTATAATCTAACAATTTGCCTTTTAGTGACTATGTTGTTTCCTTTGCTACCTGTATTCTGTGTTATATTGAACTTCTGGTTGTTGCAAACTTTGGTGGTAGCCACTATTTTGTTGTCTTTTATAAATAATATTGCAAAGACATTCTGTATGAAAGTATTGGTACAAACTTGTTATTTCCTCAGGAAAATTTTCTGAAAGTCAAAGTTACAGAGCTTTATTAAGTACCTATTTTAACCACAGCACCCTGCTATGAATAGTGTGAAAGATATAAAAATGATGAAGATACACTCTTCATCCAGGACTTCACAGTTAAGGAGTTGAACCCTTGCCAATGTAGTTCCAATGGGAAGCAGGAATAATTCTTACTGTCATCATGATAATGAAACAGTATAATTTGTATAGGTCAGGAGGTCAGGATTACCCATTTTGACTTAACTTCATTGGGTGCCAGCTTTCTTGCCCACTATGACGGAAATACTTTTCTCCTGCAGAATGTTATGGAAAAAGTAAAGGAATGAGATTTGCTAAACTGTATTTACTTTTTGTCTTATTTCCTTCCTCCAGTGCAGTGTCACTTGTGGACAAGGATACCAGCTAAGAGCAGTGAAATGCATCATTGGGACTTATATGTCAGTGGTAGATGACAATGACTGTAACGCAGCAACTAGACCAACTGATACCCAGGTGAGTCTCCTTAGTCCAACTCAGCTATTGACTTTCTGCAGAAAGATGCCAACATTTCTCAAAGGTTCAGACAAAACTGAAATCTTTTGTAGAACAACCTGTTGATTAAGTTGTCCAGATTTATCAATCTGTTACATTTAAAATCTAATCTTTTGATGTATCAGTTTTGTTTATCTCTAGTCATTTGACGTATATATAGATTTGGTTCTGATTCTTATTGGATGGTTAATATTGATTGTTTGGTCGTATTTTCTTGAACTCAGATTTTTTTTATGATTTCAATGTAGTAATCAGTAACTAGTGTAACATTCTCACAAGAGCCAATCAGTAAATTTTGCAGGAGTTTTGTGAACCAATTGTTAAGAATAGCCATTATTAAAAATTGAAAATATAAACCTATGATTAAATAGATATTATTAAAAAACAAAACTGATAAATTCTCAGAACCGATTACTTCCTATTTATTTTTCTACATGTTATTGTTATCTATGCTCTTGGAGTTATGTATACCTGTATGTGTCTGTGCAGTAGATGTGCTCTGAAGGGGTGTGCTGCTGCTCATCTCTCCCCAACTACGTTCTTTGATGTCAAGTTGGCAGCTTGAAATTAGCCATGGTGAGAGTATTTACACTGCAAGAATCAGGAATGGAGACAATTCAGGGCATAATTTATTGTTTTGTTGATTGTTTAGACTGAAGAAAGTAATGGAGAAAATGTTAATGCAGATTAAATTTAAAAGAATCTTGTATAACTGTTAACATGGTAAATAACACACAAAAAAGAAATGTTATTTTACTTCTGGTATTTGAAAATGATTATCTGATTCAGCAAAGAAATCTTCTATATTGTTGATCAGTGAGTCAATTTCTGACATACATCTTCATCATTCCACTTTCATCCTACTGTTAAACATAAACAAAATATCGACTAACTTTAGTGCCTGAACTATACTCATTCTGTAATTATAACCACAGTTTGGCAACAGGTTCAAAAGTTCAGCAAAAGTCAACAAAAGTATTCTTTGAGAATCAATTGACTATATGGAATTTGAAATAAAGAAGTGTATGTTTTATTGTGATTTGCAAATTGTTTGCTGCACATCCTTTAGATCAGTAAAATTCATGATAAATAAACATGTATATTCATATATATGTATATGCATATATGTGTGTGTTTGTATACACACACATTTATAAACACCTACACACTTTTTTTTTTTCCAAGACAGCTGGTTGATAACCATTCACCAGCACACTCTCCTATATGGACCTTGATTTGGGCATCGTTTAGATAAAGAGAATATGTAATGAGAAGACTTGAGTTTGCGTATCAGCTTTGCTAATTGCTGAAGATGGGATTTGAACTTGGGCTATTTCTAGAATTCGAGATCTGAGTGGGGCCCCTTATGGCCAATGTACCACCTCCATTCTGAGTGCCGTTGGTCCACTGTATTTCAGTGTGTGTTTTTGATGAATAAAGAATGCTAACAAAAAAGTAAATGAATATGGTGATGCTGTTCATGTTGTCATCTCTGATCAATTAACCAACCAACACATGTGACTAATAATAAAAGTATATCATTTTATCAAAATGTTCCAAACCATGTTGTGATGAGTGCTTGAGAAACATTAGCTTTGACGTGGACAGCAGTCATGGGGTGAGGACTTAGCAACCACCTTGGAGATTCAAAACTTAATTTATCTTTAAGTTATTCTATAAAATCCATTGGACTGTGGAATGGCTCCCGTGGTTGTAGAATGTGAATAATTTCTTCACTTTGTTTAGAGTTCTCTGTGGCTTTCTTTGACCATGGGCAGAGGAACAGGCAAGGTCTTGAGCTAAGTAACAGAACTGTGGGTTCCACTTGTAAGTCCCATACAGCAAAGCAGCTCAGTCAAATTCAGCACCAAGCCCCAGCACTCTTGTACCCTGCTGGCCACATCTTAGGCATTTGATGGATATACACTGAATTACAGAGTAGTCACCAACCACCAAGACTGGGAATGACTATGAGCAGGTGTGTACTTTTGTTCCCATCTGTAAATCTGGGAATATTATCTACACATGGATGACCTCAATTCATCACTCTCTTCCTCTGAGAGATTGAGGAGTGTCATATAAATTCCTGTCACTGGCCTATTGAATATGTCTCTTGTATTTAGATTTGACCTTCTGGGCTTTGGGTGTTATCTTTCAGTAAACTGGGAAAACAAGTTCATGATTAGCGAATTCTGATTAGGAAATGAATTGAAATGAATTTGGCCTTCAGAATTTTAAAACATTAACAACCCAATGATTTCAAAATGATATACTGCTCTTTCCTGACTTACGTGCCGTTTTTCAATATTTTTTTCTCTTTTTAACACAAACAGGTGAATAAATATGGCTTTAAAAATCATTAAACAGACCTCTGCCCTGTATTAAGGTGTCCACAAAGTGACTTGGATTATATTCCACTTTGCAGTTGAGGAAACTGGGGCTGAGAAATGTCATGTGACTTAATCAGACTCACGGAAATCTGTGGTCTTAGAATTCTTAGATTTACATTTTAATATACCATGACCATTTAAATGTGCATTGACTTGAAGGTGACTTTGGACTTTTTTCTCTATCCCATTTAGGACTGTGAATTACCATCTTGTCACCCTCCCCCAGCTATCCCGGAAACGAGGAGAAGTCCACACAGTGTACCAAGAACCCAATGGCGATTTGGGTCTTGGACCCCAGTAAGAAATGGACTGGGAAAAATGGGGAGAAAAGAAGGGGGAAGAGAGATGCTCTCTGACTTGACAGTAGAAAGTGGGCTACTGTTCAGTGAGCAGCCATTTCAAATAACATATCGCATAATTTTACTCCAACACCCAGTGCTCAGCCACGTGTGGGAAAGGTACCCGGATGAGATATGTCAGCTGCCGGGATGAGGATGGCTCTGTGGCTGACGAGAACGCCTGTGCTACCCTACCTAGACCAGTGGCAAAGGAAGAATGTTCTGTGACACCCTGTGGACAGTGGAAGGCCTTGGACTGGAGCTCTGTAAGTGAAAGAATCTTTTGGAATTGAGCAGGATTGAAGAGGAACAATGAGGGGGATGAGGAATAGGGGTGGAGGAGGGGGGTCCTAAAAGCCAGTGGGTAGTATTTCAGAGTTGGACTTTGTTTGTGATTTAAATTATTCTGTTCTACATATGTGCAGCTGGCCAAGTGTGCAAGGAATCTTAGCCAACTGGGCAAGGAATGCACATTTTTTAGAATGTGTAAATCGATTTACAATCTGCTTGATTGCCAATCCGGCTAGGCTGATTGGAAACCCTGACCTTCATTGAATCACATTAGTGTATCGTAGGTTTGTAGAGGACCAAAAGAGGCAGGGGGCTAGAAGAGAGAGAGGAGAGACGCTCTTACTTGGAGTCTTGATGCCTCCTGCATCCTATGGTCCCCTGAAGTCAAGTGGCTGTGGACTTTTCTGCCAAGAGTGGGCAGTGGGACTCCTTATCCAGTGCTATGAACCCAGCCTCCTATGCATACCAAGTACCATCTATGGGTTTTTATAAGAACACAAGAACCTTTGTCTTTAGGCAGCTTCTGTTTTCTGTCCTCCAAAAATCCACAAGTCCAGAAAATAGCTTAGGATAGGTGAGGAGAGAACACGGGAGAATGGAGAGTAATATGTCAATGTAAATATCAATATCAATACCTATATCTATATATACACACATACCCAAAAAACTGTGAAATTTATTTCTCAAGAGTTGCATATTCATGCTTACATGTTTAAACTTCAGTCACCTTCAAAATACTCTTCATTTGTGATACACTTAGCGAGACACTTTTTCCACTGCTCAAAATAGCTTTTGAACTCATCAGTTTTGATGCCTTTAAATGCTTCTGCTGTTTTTTTGTTTCACTTCTTCCACATAGGCAAAACATTTCCCTTTGAACAATTTTTCATCAGGGAAACAAAAAAAAAGTCACTTGGGGTGAGGTAGGGTGAATAGGGAGGGTGGGGCACAGGGGTCATGCTGTTTTAGGTCAAAATCTGTTGAACACAGCACAGTATAGGCAGGTGCATTGCCTTGGTGGAAGAACCAGTCACCTGTTTGCCACAACTTGCGATGTTTCTTCCACAATCATGACGCAACCTTCTCAAAACTTCCAGATAAAAACTTTGGTTGACTGTTTGATCCAGAGGAACAGATTCCAAGTATACTACTAGGGCCCCACTCTCCAAAAAGATAATTCCAGGGTTTTGGGGGTCCCCTTATATGCATGCATTTTCTCTCTCTCTCTCTCTCTTTCCCCCCACCCCAAGGCTCATTTGAGATTGTGTATGTGAAATGCTTAACAGAAAGTAGAAATAATCTCACTCTCTCATGCCTTGAGCTTCTAAACACTTACCTACCCATCTATTCATCCATCCATCCATCCATCCATCAGTTTATCTTCTATCAGATCCAACTGTCTACTCCCCAGACATTTGTGAAAACTTGCTATAGAAAGAATAGTGAACAAGGAATAATAAAGTCTCTGTCTTTGTGGAGATTATTTCAATGGAGGATCCAGTCAATGAACAAATAAAGAAATATATAAATAACAACAGGTACTGATAAGCAATAGAAAGAAGTCAACAAGAGTGAACCACTTGAATATCTGTGAAGTCCCTGAGATGGGATTGTTCTTGGCATGTTCAAGAAGCATACCTAAGGCCAATGTAGCTGGAGTGCAGTGAGTGGAGACTAATAGGAGAATGAGTCAAAGAGGTAGCCAGTGACTATATCATAAAGAGCCTAGTAGGTCAATGTAAGAATGTTGGCTATTATTCTAAATGAATTGGGAAATCACTGAAGGGAATGACATGAACTGACTTTTGTTTTAAAGGATCTTGTCTTATGTATATGACAGTCTCGGGTGAGAATTGTTCAGATCATAAGCAGGAGCTCAGCTGAAAGGCCATCGCATAGTCCTGGCAAGGGAAGGTGATGTCTTGCCCTAGGAGATGATGATGCAGGTTGTAAGAAGCAGCTGGATTGGGAATAGATTTTGAATTCTGAGCCAGTAGGATTTCTGGCTGAAGTGGATATGGGGTGGGGAAAAAAAAAAAGGAGATAAGAATGATACCAAGGTTTTTGGCCTGAGTAACAGGGAAAGTGGTAGGCCATTTACAGAAATGAACATTCAGGAATTTTCGCTCACCTGCCAAATGACTGACCTTTTCTCTTTCTGAACGTTCACCATAGTGCTCCGTGACTTGTGGGCAAGGTAGGGCGACCCGGCAAGTGGTATGTGTCAACTACAGTGACCATGTGATCGATCAGAGCGAGTGTGACACGGATTATATCCCAGAAACCGATCAGGACTGTTCCATGTCACCGTGCCCTCAACGGACCCCAGACAGTGGCTTAGCTCAACACCCGTTCCAAAACGAGGGCTATCGCCCCAGGAGCGCTGGCCCTGGCCGCACCCATGTACTCGGTGGAAACCAGTGGAGAACTGGTCCCTGGGGAGCAGTGAGTATTCACTGAAATCTTTTTCTGTTTTCCTGCTTCTCTTTCACTTGAGGTAGGGTCTGGGGGAAAAACAGATAAGAAACGCCTTTGGAGTATTATTTTTTGTCTCACAAGTGATTGACATCATTTATTTTCATTTGCTTTGTGTGAACCATAATGGGTTAATACAGTCCCCGATGACATTGCCTTCATGCAACTGTGCCTTGATTGGGTGGAGGAGGGGATGTCATTGCTGAGTGATATGATCAGGTGACCTCCTGGAAGGTATGGTGAAAGCTATGATGGTTAATCCTAGCGACGGGAGGCAGCTCATACCTATAAGAGAATTCAGAGGACGGAGAAACTTTTCTTTTCTTTCTTTTTTTTTTTTTTTGAGTTGGAGTCACCCAGACTGGAGTGCAGTGGCCACTCCTGGCCACCGCAGCCTCGACCTGCTGGGCTCCGGCGATCCTTCTGCCTCAGCCTTCCAAGTAGCCCAAATTACAGGCATGCGCTACCACGCCCGGCTGATTTTTTGATTTATTGTAGAGATGAGGTCTCACTGCCCAGGTGGGTCTCAAACCCGTGGGCTCAGGCAATCCACTCACCTCAGCCTCCCAAAGGCGTGGGATTACAGGCTGAGCCACCGAGCCCAGCTAGAGAAACTTTTCTGAAAGGAAGTGCTTTATAAAAACCACTTTCCTTCCTACTATTTTCCAGGTGAGCATAGTCTCAAAGTGGCATGGTTGCTGTGCAATTTGTAGTAGTAGATCATTGTCCTAGACAGGGGATGGAGGAGTGGGAATACTAGCCTTGGTAAGATTTGTGTTCAGGGGAGAAGTACCATAATCTGAGGAAAGATGCCTCAATCTAATCCAGAGACTTACATTTTGAAATTTTGGGACCTTAGGCCAGTTTCCTTTTCTCTTTGAGCCTCAGTGTCCTCATCTGTAAGATGAGGTAATCCTGCTTTCTTGGGTTGTTGTAAGAGTTAAATGAGATGATGCAAATAAAGTGCTTTGCACCCTGTCTGCCACAGAGTGAGAACTTAATAAATGTCAACAATTGTCTTTATTATTATTGTTATTATGGTCCTTCAGATTAGGAAGGCCTTGAAAAATATCTAATATCAAAAGAAAAATATGCTTTGGGGCGTTTTACTAAATGATTTTTTAAAAGTATATGATGGAATACTGGACAGGTTTCACGGAACTTCAGGAAGGGAAAGGTAGCCAGGGACCCTGGGTAGGTACCTGGGTAGTTAGGTGTTTACTAATCATTCCGAGGTCCTCTTTTTAATCGTTTATTATTAATTTTCTTCTAGTACTGCTCATTCTGTTTAATTATTTCTGGACTAAAAAGAATTAGAAGGAAGCTGTCTGTTTCCCACCGTGGTTATGTTTCAGTAAATTAGATGTACTTTCCTATGAATACTAATTAGCCGCTGAGCATGTGCACCCTCTGCAAGTGTTGGTTGTATGCAGAACAGCTGCCAAGTTGCCGAAGTCCTTCTCTATCCCATCCCCCTCTCATGCTTCCCACTTTAAGGCGTTTTTGGCCTGGGTTAGAAGAGATTTCTCTTCTGAGAAATTAAAGGGTGATCAGGGGAGGTAATCACTAAGTGTTCCGTGGTTTGGTTGTTGAAAAAATTTCAAAACTCACACGTGTGTATTCTAATAAGAGCACTAGGATTTTTTTTTTTTTTTTTTTTAATGTAGTGCTATTCTTATTTAGGACTACATTTGGGGATGGTGCGTTCCTTTAAGATTGTATGATTCTGCCCCTGGGCAGAGTTCCCAATTAGGGAGGATTAGGTAAGCTTTTTATAGCAATGGGCAATACCATTCTTTTTCTCCTTGTGCCTGTTTTTTTGTTTGGGGATTTTTTTTTTCTAAGTTAAGTGAGGCTGAAGTTGAACAATGTGATTTTCAGCCCTAGATCGACATGTCTGACCTACTCTCAGGAGGATGAAGGATGTACGTGCATCTTTGCATTGTACAGTACACAGTATATGCAGTCTTCCTGCCTTCCATGGCACAAAAGGCAACAAAGTATTATAAACACTAGCACATAGGAATCAAGTTTTTCAGTGTTTTCTGGAATAAGAATTTTATTTTACAGTAGGTTTCTGCATAAACTTGAACCTTCTGTGAGGTTTACTGGGTGTTGCCAATTAGGAGTTTTGCAAAGAAAAAAAAAGAAACTGACTCTTTCAAGTGCAAGAAAAACAAACAAACAAAACTGTTCATTTAGCTCCACAGTAGGGATAGGGACCAAAGCATCTTCAGGGATCTAACTCCGGGCTGGCAAGTTTTTTTCTGCAAAGGGCCAGATAGTAAATCTTTTCAGCTGTGTGAACCATACAGTCTCTGTCTAGAGCTAATCAGCTCTATTGGTTCAGCACAAAAGCAGGCATAAACAATACATAAATGAGTGGGCATGGCTGTGTTCCAATAAAACTTTATTTCTAAAAACAGATGGCAGGCTAAATTTGGTCTTTGGCCTGTGGTTTGCCAACCTCTGATCTAGATGGAGAGACATCTAAGAAATACCTTCTTTAGGGAGTTTCCATCTTAATGAAACTCTATAAACTCTATATCACCCTTAAGTTATTTCACTGAGGATTCAAATTCCCAGGGAAGTCTGGTTGCCCACCCCCGACCAGAGTAGGGCAGAGTATCTTAATAGATAGACCAATGTGGCATCCACTGTGGAGAGGAATGGTTCCTTAAAGGAATTTGGGCTGTCAGATGTAAGGGGACGTATGCTGGGAAGGTAGGGAAAATAGGTGTCCATCACCCTGTGCATCTGTAAAGGTCATTTTCCTTTGTTTTTGTCCAGTGTGGATGACACATTTCATTTAGATGGCACTAATAGGTACAAGGTTTGTTCAAAGAAAAGTTTACCAAAGAAAATGTTGTCATCTAAAGAGAAAAGAAAAATTGTTAACCCAAGAAGTCCAGAGTGAAAGTCTACAACATGGGACTGTAACTAAGAATCCCTGCTAATCAAATAATGGCCAATGTAGACCTGGAGAAAAATTATGTACAACACTTCACCTGTCTATTGGGGTATAAAGACCCAAGCAGACCCAGGGTTTAGACAGTTCAAGAATGTGCAATGCAACAAGCAGGCCCCAGCTGAAAGCTATCTCCAGCACTTCAGCTAGATTCCAGTAGGAAGCATCTGATTGGTCACTGAGCAGCCAGTTGATTGGTTACATTCAGATCAGGTGTTCATCCTTGCTTCAGTCCCTATTAGAGAGAAATAGCATGTTGTTTCTAGAGCTATTTCTTCCAGAAAGTATAATTGGACCAGGCAGCAAATCCTGTGACCAGCACTATGATATATAATAGTTTTAACAGTGAGCCTTTCTTTAAGGAGCTTTTCATTTTATTGGGGCAATCAACCTCAGGTGACATAATAAAGGAATAACACAAGATTATATTATCAAGGGAAGAACTCAAGGACCAAAATATAGATTTCAAATCTATTTACAACACAGAAGATCCTTCCTAACATTATACATTCTGGACCCCTAAACAGAGCTCATTAAAATAATAGTTATCTGGCTGGGCATGGTAACTTATGCCTGTAATTCTAGCACTTTGGGAGGCTGAGGTGGGAGGCTCACTTGAGGCCAGTAGTTTGAGACCAGCCTAGTTTACATAACGAGACCCCTGTCTCCAAAAAAAGTAAATTTAAGAAGATAATAATAGTTACCTGTCTTTTTATTATATACTAAGCTATTTAAAAATAGGAAACAAATATTTTCATATTTTCAGGTTTAGACTAAGTTATCAGAACTCTCAAAGAGTAGAGGTAGAATTTTTATAAATCGAAAAATACCTAAATGTTTTCTCAAACCAAACTCATAAATCTATTATCTTGCTCTACATTTTAAAAAATTAAATCCAGTATTAAAAAAATATATAGATACATGAGGGATACACTTTAAAATCATTTATAATTTGACCAGCATAGGCAGGGAAATTGAACTGTGGTCCAATACTGTAACAAAATAGATCCACCTCTTGATATAAAAGAAGCTGACCAGCAGGAAGCAATGTTTGAGCGTATTTTGAAATAACACTGCTGTGACCCAGGGGTAGATAGCACAAATCAGCCTTACTAAAAACATGCAAATACAGCTTGATTCTTGATAATTCGTGGGAAATACATTACTTTGCGGACCAGATGGTTATTTTACAGGCAAGTTGATTTTACAACTGAAGTATCAGAGTGAAGGATACTAGCAAATGCATTGGGTTTAAAAAGATAAGTAAATTATGGAAGGGGGAAAAAAAACCACTCCAGATTAGATAAATAAGATTGCTACGAGAAGCTTGTGTGGGAAATGAACTGAAATGCAAACATAGCACCATGACAAACCAGGAGAGAGAGTTAGACTGAAAGTACAGCCAAAGATTGGTCTGTCAAGGTGAAATTCAGTTAAGTTCATTGGGGATATGAAAAATAAATAAACAAAACAAATCTTGCGACCATTAGCTACTGAAGTTTATCATGTCATGAAGGGAGAGAAGGGAGCATTTACCTGTTAGGAAATGATGTCTAAATGACATTCCATGATATTTTTCTAGAGTCATTGAATGAGTTCATACGGAAGCTTAATTTCAACAACTGGCAATTCATTAAGCATGCAATTTGACCTCTGTGTTGAAAGGGAAGTCAAATGTTGGTTCTAAATAGGCACTTGGAATTTTGAAAAGAAAAGAATTTAAAAAAAAATACTATGGTGTCCGTCAACACCTCTGCACCTCTCAGAGAGGCAGAGGACAAAGGAGGACAATATATGGACTACTTTGGAAGTCACAAGACATGACCACTGGCTAGGCATATTGAATCCTTGTGGAGGGCCTAAAGCACACCACAGGAGAAGCCATATTTCTGCCCTTCAGGTGTGTTTATAATAAGTGTACATTAGACAGCTCCACTACAGGGAAGTTCTTGGGTACTCCTGATTCCTTTTTGTCCATTATGGATGACTTGAGAGTGCTTTCTGTCACATTTGGCTCTGACCTTTCAACCAGCTGCTTTTTGTGTCCCTAAGATGGAGATTGAGATGGAGATTAACTTGTTGACTGATGTGTTTAGTGTTCCAGTACCTGTGCTGGTGGGTACCAGCGGCGTGTTGTTGTGTGTCAAGATGAAAATGGATATACCGCAAATGACTGTGTGGAGAGAATAAAACCTGATGAGCAAAGAGCTTGTGAATCCGGCCCTTGTCCTCAGTGGGTTTATGGCAACTGGGGAGAGGTAAGAGTGAACAGGAACTGTCTGTCTGTATTTCTTATGGATCAAACACAGAGGGATTGTGCTGACCAAACTTGTGCTGACTTTTATTTTAAGTAATAATAACTAGCTCTGCTAGAAGCTTCTGGATTTGGGATTAACTGGGAGACCTTTCTTAATTCTGGACTATTTTTAAAGTGCACTTGTTACCACTATGAGATAGCTTGAATGCGTAAGAGAGGAAAATTAGGAAAGAACAGATAAATACTGGTTTAAGTTATTAGTTCTCCTATAATGATTAAAAGATGGGCACTTTTATGAGACTGATGCGCTGCCTACTGTGCTAAGAAGGCACCAAGATGGGCACTTTTTTTGTTTTTGTTTTTGTTTTTTTGAGTTGGAGTCTCACTCTGTCGCCCAGACTGGAGTGCAGTGGCCACTCCTGGCCACCGCAGCCTCGACCTGCTGGGCTCCGGCGATCCTTCCACCTCAGGCTTCCAAGTAGCTGGAACTACAGGCGCACACCACCATGCCTGGCAATTTTTTTTTTAACTTATTGTAGAGATGAGGTCTTACCCAGTTACCCAGGCGGGTCTCGAACCCGCGGGCTCAGGCAATCCACTCACCTCAGCCTCCCAAGGCGTGGGATTACAGGCTGAGCCACCGAACCCGGCTAAGATGGGCACTTTTAAAGTGATTGAAAATATGTGTTAAATTGTCTGATGGAAGTCTTGCCATCTTCTTTATAGTTTTGGGATGTTTGTGGTATACCCTTGCTCCCATGGCATAATGTTACCAAAATTCTAAATCCCTGATGAAGCTAGAATGAATAAGTGTTATTATTCCTATGAAATATGATGTATTTTTATTGTAGACGTGAATAAGTAGCTGTATGTTCTCAAATAATTAAATTCTTCAGCTGTTACCTTTTCAGAGTTGCCTGCTATGACTGATAAAGGGCAATTGAGTATTTGGAGCAGAGAAGACTGGGTTCCATTCCCAGCCCTGGCTCTTATAAACTTTGTGACTTTGGCAAATACTGTAACTTTGTCAACTGTTTATATCCTCATCTGTGAATGGAGATGATAATAGCACCAACTTCATAGTATTCGTGACCATTATATGAGATAGCGTCTGCCAGATGCTTAGCACCTAGCCTTCAATTATTTAACTGCTATTATAATAATGTAGTAATAATTAATGCTAAGAATAAGTATTATCATTAATAGTACTGTTGTTATTAAGTGGGATGTTGAGCCCCTATTACGTGTATGGCTTACATGTTCATTGTTTTGTGTTCACTTAATTAAGATATATCTTTCTACTCTTGAATCCACATTGAGAACACATACTTAAATCTTGTTGAGTTCTGTCTTGACTGTAAGATTTATCAAATAAAGTAAAACACAATAATTAACACCTTGGAGGCCTCAGTGCCAAGAGGGATAAAAAAAATAAATGAGATTGATGGGTACATTAGTCCACACCCTTGACTAACCAAAATCATGTGTCCACATTTCATGGTTTTATACACGTAACCTAGTAGTCATAGGCAATCATAACAGGGATTTTTGTTGACTTTCATTGACAGTTACATCATTCTGGAGAGCTTTGTTGAAGGGAAGGAAAGGGGGTGAGGCTTTGTGATTCGTGTATTGTGGGTTTCTCGAAATTCCTTACAAAATTCTGTCCTGTGGGACCTGTGATTAAGCTTCTGTAATTGGATCCAAGCCAGAAGAGTCCACGAATTTGCTGGGATGCTTGCTGTCAGCACAGACCAGATCATTCCAATTTCTGTGGGAGATCTGGCCTTGGCACAGCAGGGAAACCAAATGTCAATGTTCCTGGATGTGAGCACAGCAGCACTGTCCAAGAAATACAACTTGTTCCTGCCTCAGAAGTTTGGATCTAGCCAGGAGTCAGAACTTCGTCCAGCATTCCCATCATGCTGTTTAGTCATCCAAGGGGAAAGTCATAACTGTCCTAAGATTCATAGATAGAGTAGGATCTTTTAGCGTCATAAAGGTCTATGGAGAATGGAGTTAGAGAATAGCCAAAGATTGGTAATAGCTTCTTAGAAGTTGCCAGAAAATAAAACCAGCTAAGTCATTACCTCTTTTATTTGATATAAGGTAGCTTTTGTTTGTTTATATTTGTTTTGGTGTTGATTTTGGTTTCATATGCCTCAAAGAATCCTATCTTTTGAGATGTGTCAGATAATTGTCATACTCACAAGGGTATTCCAGAAACTTGTCAAGTGATTGACCTTGATCAAGTTAATCAACTTTTCTGAGCATCAGTTGCCCCATATATAAAATGGCTCAAATAACTATACTCCCCTTGATGAGAAAATACATATAAAACCCCTTAACACAAGTGAAGAGAAAGCACTCAATAACCAATATTCATCACGGTAGGAGAGCTTTGGTTTGTTGTACATACCAATGTGGGTAATTCAGTGTGGTTCTGTATATCAGAAACTTAGCTTGCCCAATGCCATAATAGAGTTTGACTGAGAAATGTTTCTTGGGGAAAAGAAAATTTGCCATTGACCATTCAGACAAAATAACTACAGTCTTCCTTTTCCTTCTTCCAGTGCACTAAGCTCTGTGGCGGAGGCATGCGAACAAGACTGGTGGTCTGTCAGCGGTCCAATGGTGAACGGTTTCCAGATTTGAGCTGTGAAATTCTTGATAAACCTCCTGATCGTGAGCAGTGTAACACACATGCTTGTCCACAAGATGCTGCATGGAGTACTGGCCCTTGGAGCTCGGTACGGCCCTAACTATTAATGTTTGTTAACCAAACTAATTCCAAAGTATTCTGGGGCACTCCTCTGCAACAGATAATTGTCATACTCACAAGGGCATTCCAGAAAATATGCTATAAATAGTCTGTCATTTCCTCCATATTGACGCACAATAGAATTAACTTCTTATGATATTGCCAAAGTGACTTTACAGAATACATGTACCTCATACAGGACCTGGTGCCAAGAAGTAGCTGCCCTTTCCTAGAAGAACTATGGATCTACATATATAGTGATTTAAGCAGACAACTCAGTAGCAGACACTCTTTCCTTTTCTAAGCTATGGTAGTTTTGACTTTTGGAGAAGGATACCTGCTTATTGAGGCTAAAGCAATTTTTCTTCAGTGACTATAATTTGCCTCTGTGTGACTTGGGTACAGTTCTCAACACAATCATCACAAAGCTGTGCCCACAAAATAGACTAAAATTACTTTGAAAATGCAAAAGACCAACAGTGGAATCAGTGACCTGGTGCCTTTTATGGTGTCCAAAGTGTTCTTTCTCTCTCTTGAATCAGGACAGGAAGCCCATTTGAAACCAATTTTTGCTTTGGTCTTAGTCTTCCTTTGCTTTCTGCTTAGCTAGCAACTGACATGGTGAGACAGGTTTGCCACTGTAAATACTATGCAAACTTCTGGGGCAGCTCTTGGCAAACAGAAGGATGGCTGTGTCAAAACAATACTTTGGCTAAGTTGTGCTGTAAGCTGTGGAGCCATTAGGGCTGTTTCGTGTAAATAGAGTAAATGGTCCTGTAAATACATTAATTGCACTGAAGCTGAAATTTAGTATTATATGAAGTCATATTCAGAGTCTTTTTTATTTAATCTTGTTCTGAGGCAAAGTTTTAACCATTCCTGAAACCAGCTAAAGAGCAGATAAAGTGACATGGTTGATACCTGTTGACACTTCTAAGAGTCAAGAGTTTCAACTTCTGAGGCTGTGTCTGCAGGTATAACACGAGCTATGTAACCACTGTCCATTGTAGTAAGTAGAAATATAGATACATTTAGAATTGTATTAAGTAGAAATCTAGAAGAATTCAAGAATTTATCCCAACTGGTACTATTTAGCTGGGCTGTAAGGATTTTATTCTGGAGTTTAAGAAATGTCACTCTGAGTCAGGTGTATTTTTTCTACAATAATTGCACCCTACACAAAGAACATTTTGAAGATAAGAAATAACCTTAGAATGTCAGGAACATCTTCTGGCATTCCCAACTTTCCTACTAACCTATTATATACTTTTTTTAAAAATTTCCCTCTTGAGCTCATTATATTTTTGCCCAGTTCACTAACTAATGGCAATACCAGTGCCAGAGTTATGTTTCAGAAAGTCAACTAGCTTTCCAAAAAGGAATATTTCATTAATTTTGACCCCCCCCCAAAATCGCTTAACCCTTAGAGAGAGTTACACAATCCTCTTCATTGCATACTCCTGTGATTTGGTGGAAAAAAACAAATTTGTATTTTTTATGCTCTAGACTCTAATTCCATTGATCACTCTGTATTTTTCTCTCGACAAAGAATTATTTGGAAAAACAAGGGGAAAAATATAATAGTCTTAAAGAATTATACAGTAATTTCCGGAGCATTCTTTTCCTTGAAAAACTTCTAAATACAGCTCATTTTTTTAAAAACACAGGATCACTACTATCCTCCCCCACAGGTATTTTAAGAGCATAAATGTTTAAATTTTTAAACATGAACTACTAATTATTTTAACTGAAAACATGAAGTTTATTTAATGTAGTTTTTCTTCTTGGGCCTGCACACAGTTTTCTGAAATAGAGAAAGAACGAGAGGGAGAGAGAAATTCTATTGTTGTAGTATGCACAGAAGCAAGTGTATGGATTTTAAAAATAGTCATACTGACTGTGTGATTTTAATGCTTTCTTTATAAAGTGGTCATTATTAAAAATATATATATGTATATATATATGTGTGTGTGTGTATATATATATATATATATATGTGTGTGTGTGTGTGTGTGTGTGTGTGTGTGTGTGTGTGTGTATTTAAAAGCCTCTATAGTCTAAGAGCAAGGCCACTTCTGTAAGGCTTTTAATTGTGATTTAAAAAAAAAATTAAATCAAAAGCATTGTCTTTAAATAGAAGATAAATTTGTTATTACTTTTCCCAAATATTTGTGTGAGGACAGTCTTTCAGATTCTTACTGTAAGATTTTGATTTTACTTTTGTGTTTATTTCTGTGTATGCTTTGGTATACTCTCTTAATCATTCTAAATTTAAGCATACCTCAGTGAATTGTGTAATAGCCATAAAACCTCTTCTGTGGTGCTTCATCATTGTAACTGATGGTGAAACTAACAACAATAAAAAGTATATTTGAGGTGCTAACATGTTGCTTTCAAGAGAAAGCAAATTAGATTTATTAGACACCAAGGGTAGCAATTAGTCCTTCTGCCTGATTGCTTTCTCTCCCCAGTACTCCCACACAGTAGATGATGTCAAGAAGCAACTGCTGCTGTGTGAGTTAGCCTTCTCCAGGATCAAAATGGAGAGAGCCCATTTCAACACTTGTTACTGAAAAGTAGTATTTAGAAAAGAAACCCCAAGTCATTGTTCATATGGCTTCCGGAGTCCTAAAATGAAGCTTCTATGAACCTAGGTTTCAAGTACCCATTTTAGACACACTCACTAAATTCTGACTAGTGAGTCATTGTGAATTTAAAAGTCGTGATTGTGAAAAGCATCCTCTAAAAATTCAGACTTTTCTATTCTTTTTAAAATGTGTCTGTGGATGCTTTTGGGGTAACATTTTATTTTTGAAATAAGGCTCTTAAAATCACATGTCTTTCTGTCGACTCCTGCAGCCAGTCCTAGGATAACACTGAGTAGTGAATGCACACATCCCTTGACTGGAGGAGTATATTGGAAAGAGACCTTTCTACTGGCAAGCCACAGGCAGAAAGAAACCTAAAAACCCAGAGCATTCTAGAGCAAGCTAATTCATCTAGACAATTAGCATTTCAAAGTCTACTAGGTGATACCATATATCCAAGATGGTGTTTTAGTTTTCCTTTGTGCATTGCCCCATGTATCTGTTTGCTGATCAACTTGGAGACTGTGGTTCTCCTTAGGAGAAATTGCTTGTTTGGGTTTTTCATGACAAACCTAAAAGTGTTCTCTGAGCCTTGCTTTAGGTGCATTGGAATAATGCCTGTTGACCTGAATAATGAGAATTGATGAGCTCAAGAAGGAACTGTGCTTTCGTTTCTGCTTGGCCAACTTATGAATTTGTGTCTACCTCATTTTCGTATTAAAGTTTGCAGCTTCTGTAGGTAGGAAGAGAAAATGTTTGACATCAATATTTTATAACATCACTGCATCTATCTCTAGAAAAAAATAAAGATAGTAAATACCACTACTATATTTTCTAAACACAGTTTTAAACAGCCACACCTATTATTTTCTGAGTATTTTGGGCAATACAGATTTCTATGTGTTTATATAATAAAGCATATTTATTTTTTTCATGTTATTTAATTTTATATATGTTGTTTAAAAATCAGTGTTTAATAGCAGACTGTAAAGGCAAGTAGACTGTGTCAATTAGAAATGAATGTATATGTTTTTTGGGTTTTAAAAAGATAGATTTTAATTTTGTAAATTCCTTCTAACCTGTACAACCCCTCCCTCAAATCCGAGTAGCCAAGTGTCAAGCTTTGTGTAATTAGATAGTTTGAAGTGTGTATTTTAAAGGGATACTTTAAAAAAGATTTCGGAATTGGAAATGATGCTTAGTTATATAAACAAAAATGTGTGAGGCTTAACATTTTGTTGGGTATTTTTTATTTTCTAATATTGTTGTCCTGAGTCATTGAGTCTCAACTATGAAATATGAATGTTCCATTTATTGAATTTGTAGATAATGATAAAACATAGCCAGAAGACAACAAAAGTGATTAGAAGAAATGCTTCTGAACACATAAGATAAATTAAGTATAGGAAAAAGCAAATCTAATATGCATAAATTTGATTACACCTTACTCTTTGTGTTCAGATAGCTGTAAAAGGCTTATAATATTTGTCAATTTTGTTATTTGTTCATCTGCAGTACATTTCAGAAAGCATTTCTAATGAAAGGAAAATAAAGAAAATACTGTAACAATAAACTTGGAAATTTCAAGAGAGCCTGCCCTTTTCAAAAGCATCTAAATCATAGAAATGACCCCAAAGGTCTATTGATACCTCATGTCCCTACTCAGGCTTCATTTTGCACAATAGTTTATTATGATACTTGGAGGTGAAAGGACCACAATAAGAGGGGCCTTGTATGAGTTAGAATTTTTAATTAAGGTGAAGAATAAAGAGACAATAACAATAACTAACAATATTTACTGCGTACCAAGCCAAGTTAAGCAAATACACATCATCACATTGACCCTCTTGTGAGAATGACGGTCTTAGGAACCCGTTTGATTTGGTGATAATCTACCTCAATGATGTTACCTCAATATCAGTGTACTGATTATGCTAATCTTCTTTTGGAAGAAATAAATAGCCTCACTTCAGAATGAATTTTTAGTCTCCTCATTATATTAATAAGTGATATGTCTAAAATTCAAAGTTCACCTAACCTTAACATTCTTTAGCTAATTTTGACATTGTCCATTTGACTCTAACAGTAGAAAATCCAAATTCATTACTGTTATTGGTATATTCTAATAATGAGCAATTGTTAAAACTTCAAACAACTGTTGTTACAAAAACATGGCAGAGAGAGAATGACAAAAACATTCCTCTCATTTAAAAAATACAATTTTAGCTAGATTAAGAGTTTGAGATCAAGATTTTGACTCTAAGGAATATTACAATAAATGCATATGTATTTTTTATAAATAGGATATTTTTATTAAAATGAAGACATTTTAAACATTGCTAGCACTTCTAAAGAAGAAATAAGAACCATATTAAATGACTTTGTCAATATGGGGTATAAAAATTCTGGTAATTTTTTGGGGAGCAAAACATTATGACATATGAAATTACAAAACTTACCATGAGTTAGGTGTAGAACTCATCTTTAATGTGCTCAGAACAATCAAAATTATTGTCCGCAACTATTTCATTGAAGAACAAAACTCAGTAGAGTTTTAATAATTTTTTTCAGTAATTACAGAGATTGCATGTCTATGAAAATTGTGCCTGCCTAACATGAAATAGCTCATGATAGCTTGACAGATTTCTATTTTTATGGGTTTAAAAAGTCTGAAGGTGGGGAGGAGCAGGGATAGGAGGGTTATTGGACTCTGAGGAGGAGTACAGGTTCTTTCCCTGACTCCTGTTGTGGAGTGGCCTTTCTGGAATTGAAAGGAACAGAAACTTTGGAATGTGGAGTGGGAGGTAAAGTTTGAGTCCCATGTAATTGACTGGGAGGGAATCCTAGAGATTAGTGATGGCAGTTGAGGAAGATTTACTTTTGGACTAGAGTGGGGATGAGGTGAAGGAGTAAAAAACTCTGGGTCATTCCTTTTTTTAAAAAAGTCATTCATTTTTCAACAAATACTTTTTAAGTGCCTACTGTGGGCCAAGTGCTGTTTCAAGTGTTAAGAATACAACAATAAGCAAGTTGGAACTATTTACTCAAATGGAGCATGAGAGATTTTATATTAAATAAAGAAAATTAAACACATGTAACTTAAAAACTAGTACTTCCCCCCCCAACCCCAGTAACCTCACTACCACCATAAAAATAAAAACTGCTAAGTTACATATCTTTGTGGTTGCTGATAATGTTTGTTCAGTAAATATAAATTAGCTAGCCTGTCTTTGACTTTAAATGTGCAATTGCACAATCATTTTCAGTGATAAATACTGTCTGACTGATGGCATGGAACTTTAAAACCTCCCCTCAGAGAATATGCTTCTATTCACCATTACATTAGAACCCAAATGTGAGTTCAGTGGTCTTAGAGCCAGGATAAGTGAAAGATCTGACTTTTTGCTTTCTTCCTGCTGGAGTCTTCTGCCTCCATTCAGGCATGGAGAGTTGTGGTCTGAGGGTACATTTCCCCTTTGTTATTTAATGGTTAACAACTAAAAGATCTGGAATGTATGAACTGCCACACCACCTTGCTCCTTGTTTTCTCTAAAGTGGGATCATTGTCATCAATGGTTTTAAAGACCACAACTTCCCTTTCCAGAAATTTATAAAACAGAAAATTGATAGCCAAGAAAAATGCATCCAGAGGTAGAATGGAAAACAACTCATATAGGTAGAGTCCAGAAACCTGTGGTTCTTATATGTGTATCTCCTACATGGAAGCCATTAGCCACATGTGCTGATACTGAGCACTTGAAATGTGGGTGACAAAGAAACATTTTAAAATTTGTATTTAATTTTAATTCTCTAAATTTAAATAACCACCTGTAGCTGGTAGCTACCATATTGGACAGGGCAACTTCAGGCAACAGGGCACCTTTAGCAAGTAATAACAAACTAGCCAAGAAATCAATAAACTTATAAAAATAATTTGGGGAGAAAAACCCTATGTCAGCACGTCAGCAAGGGTCCCTACATAGGATGCTCTTACAGCCAGTGATTAGCATTCTCTTGCCCTTCTTGTGTTTTGTGCCTTTGTTTTGGAAAACTTCAGTGGGTGTTCCCTGACAGCTGGGCATTAGGACAAACAGAGGGCAGTGAAAAGAGAGCCTATCAGAGCTGGATGCCTTGAGCGAAGTCACTCCAGGGCTTCACTGTAAAAGCAGCTGTTAAAACAAACTCTCCTCTTGTGCATCTCAAAGTTCAAGTTCATTGTGGCAGTGAGTTCAGCTAAGGAGAAAGCATGTTTGTGTGTTCAATGGGTTGAAAGGGCAAGGCTTGATTGATGCTTTTTAGGAGAAGGCTAAAGTAGAAAACACCAGGTAGCCACCTTGTAGAAACTTGAATTCCAAGAGATCATTCCCTCTTTGAAGGAAAAGTTTCAGGAAGGCTGCTTTTCATATTCACTGAACCCAGTAGGTGAAGGTTGAGCAGATTAGCTTTGCTGGGTTCTGTTTCAAAGACACATCACAAGAAACAGAGTTGAGGCAGTATCTCTTCCATCACTGCAATTGTCATCATTTAACTTTGCAAAACTTAACCTCCACAATGATTAAAGAAAAAACAACAACTCTATAGATTTATTCACATTTATACCCTATACTTAAACTCCCAAGAAATTTAAATTTGTGCAACAACATTGACTGCTAATTGACTAGTGATATCAATGCTCTTTTCCAGTGGCCAGATAAAATGTTTTGGTTTTTGTTTTGTTTCTTTCCTCTTTAGGGCAATATCCTGATTTAAACTATAATCCAACAAGTGGTCAAGTTCTTTTAGAAGTACTAACTAATCTATTATGCTCACTCTCAGTTTGTCTAAGACTAAAATGAGAAATAATTCAAATAATTCTCCCTAAGCCCGTTCTTCTAAAATATATTCAAAAAGTGGGACAACCCCTTCGGGTCCCCTCCCATTGTGGGACCTTTCTGTCCTCTTAATAAATCCTGCTTTCAAAAAAATAAAAATAAAATATATCAAAAAGTGAGTGAAGCCAGGCTCGGTGGCTCAGCCTGTAATCCCCTGCCTTTGGGAGGCTGAGGTGAGTGGATTGCCTGAGCCCGCGGGTTCAAGATCCGCCTGGGC
>NW_007247466.1:299052-299813 GCF_000164805.1 Carlito syrichta
GCATGCCAGTAATTCCGGCTACTTGGAAGGCTGAGGCGGAAGGATCACCGGAGCCCAGCAGGTCGAGGCTGCGGTGGCCGGGAGCGGCCACTGCACTCCAGTCTGGATGACAGAGTGAGACTCCAACTCAAAAAAAAAAAAAAAAGTGAGTGAATTGATAGCTTTACTTATCAATAAAAGAGTGGGTATTCCTCTATTTAATTTTACACAATGTGTTTCTTCCCACAATTATAGGGAGGGTTTTTTAAAAAATTATTATAACAATCACTTACATTTTGGAGCATTTACTTTGTGCTAGAAATTAAGCTAAGAAATTCACCCATATTGTCTAATTTAATCCTGTCTACTTGAAGTCAGCACCGTCAGAGAAGTTACCTATTTGATTCTAGAACTCACCTCTGGGAAGGAGCTGAACTAGGATTTGAACCCAGGTTTTCTGACTTTCAAGCCATTGGTTTTAGCTGATATAATCCCTGCATGTCACTGTAGTTTCTGAAATGATAAAGCGTAAACACTGTGGAAAGAGAATGTCTACAATTTAAGATCTGTTGTTATCCCAGAGTGTAACTACTTGAAACATTCTGGAATCAATTGAACCCTTTATAAATTTTTTTTTTTTTTTTTTTTTTTTTTTTTTTGAGTTGGAGTCTCACTCTGTCGCCCAGACTGGAGTGCAGTCGCTGCTCCCGGCCACCGCAGCCTCGACCTGCTGGGCTCCGGCGATCCTTCCGCCTCAGCCTTCCAAGTAGCCGAAATTACAG
>NW_007247466.1:299869-360368 GCF_000164805.1 Carlito syrichta
TTTTTGATTTATTGTAGAGATGAGGTCTCACTGCCCAGGCGGGTCTCGAACCCGCGGGCTCAGGCAATTCACTCACCTCAGCCTCCCAAAGGCGCGGGATTACAGGCTGAGCCACCGAGCCCGGCTTCCCTTTATCAATTTTGCTCAGGGGATGAGCAAAGAAAATTGGGGCTGAATATAAGAAAATTGTCCTAAAATTAAACCAAGTAAAGAGCAAGATGTAAGGTTTTTAGGAGATTTTGAGAAAAAAGCATCCAGTATTCCTTAAGCACACTGTGGGTGATGTCTATATTTTTAATATTGAAGGAGAAATTGAATAACTTGTAGTAAATCTAAGTGTTTTCGTTATTCAGTAGGTATATAATCAGGATGATAGATCAGATTTTGTTAGAGACAAGGGATTTTGCAGAGTTTTTTGGTGATGAGGTTTGTTGTAGAAGGATGTGGTTGCACTAAAAATGTGTTATGAAAAATGATGAAATTAAAATGTATAAAAAAGTGATCTCACACTAATAACTCTCTGGTTGAAATAAAACATGACAAATGCGTTGAAATGTCTTCCAAACTATTTCTTAAGCTAAAACTAAACTGCAGGAGTTGAACACTTCTTTTAGCAATACTATGGTTTGTTCATTCTCCCTGGGAGGACAGTCAGCCACCTTGAGTTTTGTTCTTGCATCCTCTTCCTTTCTTTACTCCTCCTTCTCCCAACTACCACTGTTTTCCTTGGTCCACGTGGCAGATGAATATAAGATATAGTTATGGTTTGGGGACTTGGTAAGATCAAGAGAGGCAAAATATAATCTTAGCTAGGACAAAAGAAGAAATGTAGACAGAGCCACCACATTTAAGTGCAAAACCTGTTTTCCAAATCATTTATTTAATTGCCTCCAAACCTTATTTTCTTTCTGACCAATGAGGCATACAGTTCAAGCTTGGTGTCTTACTCAAAATAGGCACACTATAAGCAGTGTTGACATTTCAACACTGAATGTCACATGAATGAGTGAGCCCAGCTACTCAGGAGCTGAACTCTTCTCATACTGGTCTAGAAATATGGAAATAAAGACTTCTAGGAGTGAGTCATTAAAAAGAAGTTTTGTGTCAATACTGGTATCCTGACTTGGAGAGTTGTGTGGTATTTACATAGGACAATGTCTTTGACTTGAGGAAACCAGAGTTTTGGAGATGATGGGACATTATGTCTGTAAATTGCTCTCAAATTGTTCCAGTAAAGACAAAAGGATAATGGCATATATATATATATATATATATATATATATATATATAGAGAGAGAGAGAGAGAGAGAGAGAGAGAGCAAGTATGACAAAATGTTGGCAGCTGGGGATAGGGGATAAGGGAGTCCTTTGTGATACTTTTGCAATTTTTCTGTAAGTTTGAAATTTTTCAGAATAAATTATTTTTTAAAATTTCTTAGCCAGGCATGATGGTATGCACCTTTAGTCCCAGCTACTTGGGAGGCTGAGGCAGAAGGATTGCCTGAACCCAGGAGTTTGAAGCTACAGTGAGTCACAATGGTGCCACTGCACTCCAGCTGGGGCAACAAAAAGAGAGACTCTGATTCAAATTAAAAAAATAAAATGATAACAATAAACAAATAAAATATATTAAAGAAGCCTAATAAATATGTTCAGTGTGTGTATTTTTCTTCCCTTGGAAGTAAAGAGTAGATATGGATTTATTTCACAACTACAAAACTTCAGACACATTTTAGGAAGCTGTTTTTAATCTCAGATTTGCATTGTAACATAATAAAAGGAATAGTGAGTGTGACAGTCAGAGTTCAACAGAAGTAGAGTCCTTCCTACTGTTTCAGTGGCTTTTCCCCACGATTTTCTCTTTCCTAAGACTCCCTTCCTCGCCCTCCCTCCACCTCATCCCATCCATGTAGCTGAAACAAAATGCTTCTGGGAATGGTGCATTTTCTTTCCACTTCCCTTTTCCCAAGAAATCCAGAATTTCATTGCAACTCTTGCTGGTAAATTCCCCTTTTTTATCCACTGCTGCCCAGTCAAATCCAGAGTCCTTTGAAAATGAAAGACTTTTTACAAAAATGTGTGGTGTTTGTTTTCCTTGAGTTGAATAAAAAGCCCTTGCCTAGCCAACTCACCTACTCCTGTATTGCTGTGTGTCCTTTCTTAGTGAAATCATTGTTTCCTTCTCATTGGTTGTCTTTGGATCAGACTTGACATATCCAGGAACCCCTTAGGGTAAAGGGTCACAGACATGATGTCAGGGAGGAAGTGCTGTCCAGAAGAGCGTGTTTGTTCATTGTAATTGGGATCTTTATTGTTGTGCGTGGGAATTGATTTCACGTTGCACATGGCACGTTTTCTATAGACCAGGGCTTCCCAAACTTTTAGGCTGAGCCCCTGACTTTATTGGAGTCATGTTCTACAGGCTGTTTACAACTTCCATCCACAAAGAGGCTCTGTGTGCCCTACCTCTACCAAGTCAGTAAGAAGCAACCCAGTTTTGTGAACTTGCCAAAGGACTTTCTGAGAACCTTAGGATAATTCAGTGGTTCTCAACTGAGGGGTGATTTCTTACCCCCAGTGGACATTTGGTAATGTCTGGAGACAGTTTTGGTTATTACAGATTGGGATGGAGGTGCTCCTGGCATCTAGTGGGTAGAGGTCAGGGATGCTGCTGATCATCCTACAATACACAGCATAGCCCCCAATAGCAAAAAATCATCTCACCCCAAATCTGGAAATAGCGCCAACATTGAGACATTGGGTGAGGAAGGGAGGAGTCACATTCAAAAGTAAAAGTGGAAAGTTGCAGTTGCAAGTCCCATGGAATGATACCAGTTACCTATCAGAAAGCTCTTCTCTCTGGAGAGTTGAATTTCCTTCCGATAAAATGAATGTGAGGTCCCAGGAAGCCATCAAGGCCAGTCAGAAAAGCCAAGTTAATCTCACACATCTGGAAAAGCTGATCCCCTATGTATAGTTTACTCTAATGGAAATAAAAAAAACCTAGCTTGAGTAGAAATAACTGACTATGAAACCTTGGTGATCTCTACAACATGATTTCTTTTCCTGGAGAGGAAAAAGGAAACAAATTTGTAATCCTGAAGAGTTCTCTGACTTAAAAAAATTAGGGACTTAGTTTCAAACATGTTTGGAATGTGCTGCTGGCTCTACCCACTTAATGCCCATAAAAATATGGAAAAAGGCATTCTGCCTTGAGAAATCCCTAGAACTACAGGGGAGAGGGTGATGATGCCCCCAAGGGACAATTGGCAATGTCTGAAGACGTTTTCTATTGTCACAGCCAAGAGGGTATGCTATTGGCATCTAATGGGCAAAGGCCAAGGATGCTGGTGATCATGCCCCAAACAGTCTCCACAACAAATAATTATCTGCCTCCAAATGTGTGGCATTGACTTGGCTGTTTCGTACATGAATTTTTGAAAAAGAAAGTTTCTGCAGTTCTACTTCTTCATGCCTCCTCTTTTCCATTTTGCAAATCTTTCCTGCTTTAGCAGATAGAAAATGCTAGATATTAACCAACCTCAACCACCCTGCCACACAAACACACACAGACACCCGCAGAATTGCAGGCTCAGCTCTGAGATCAGAGAATCAGAGAACATTTTAGATGATGTATCTCCTGGTCCTAGAAGAAAATCAACCTCAATTCTTCTCCCTTAAAAAGGTCACTACCAGTGGCTGTAAACACTTGTAGTGACTCCATAGCTTTGAGACTGGTAGAGGAAAGGCAAACAAAATGAACCCAAGACACTGTCATCAACCTCAGACATTTATGGTGGGACCTAAGCTCTAATGGAACATTGGATTTCCCCCACAATTCTCAAACCTTATTTGATGGAAGACTAGAAATTTTTATTAAAAAACAGACATACACATTGATACCCAATGTAGGAGAGGTCTCGGTTCTCTGTGAGACAAGTAGGTGCCATCTTTCAGAATTTGGAACTTTAGACTGCCAATGTCAAAAGCCCTTTAAAATTATGAATTGAATTTTGATTTTTTTCACAAATATAATCTTATCATTGATTCTAGGCTATAAATTGAACATATGCAAATCTTTAAAAAAATAAAAAGCCAGGCACGGGGGCTCACACCTGTAATCCCAGCACTTTAAGAGGTGGAGGCGAGAGAATTATCTGAGCTCAAGGGTTCCAGACCAGCCTAAGCAACATGGCGAGACCTTGTCTCTACAGTAAATTAAAAAGTAAGCCGGGCATGGTGGCGCACGCCTGTGGTTCCAGCTACTTGGATAGAAGGCTGTGGCAGAAGGATCACCTGAGCACAGCAGGTCAAGATTGTGGTGACCATGAGCATGCCACTGCACTCCAGCTTGGGCAACAGCATGAGAATCCAACTCAAAAGAGAGAGAGAGAGAGAGAGAGAGAGAGAGAGAGAGAGAGAGAGAATATTCAGCTACCATCAAAAAGCTTGCTTCTTTGATGAATGTTTCCCCACTTCACAGTCACCAAGTGATAACCAACTGATTGTCCTACATCTTCTGATGTAGCGCATAAAAGTTCCATATGCAATTGGCTACATGGATTTGACTAGAAGTGAAAAATAGTAACAAAGGTCCCCACTTATTCATCATCTGCTGTGAGTCATGGTCAGGGCCAGGCGTATTGCAGGCATTATTGCTAATCTTGTAATTCTTGCAAAGAGGGTCTTGAAACCATTGTGCAGGTAGGAAAACTGAGTCATAGGAAAGTTAAGCAAGTGTCCTAATGCTGTACAATTGGTAATATTTATATCCAGAACTCATAGACTCCAAAGCCCTGTGTTTTCCCACTGCCTTTCTTGTGGGACTTTCAAAACTTCTAGAAATATCTATTTTGATTTGTGACACATAAAAGAAGCAAACCTTGACCATTGCCTTGCTAAGCTATGGTGTGGCCATGTGCTCTTTGAGTTATGCCCAGACTATGTTTTCTTAAGCTTTGGCCCCCCCCCCCATCTTGAGGAGGTGAATCATCTCTTTCTCTCTCTAATTTGCTTTCTAAATTATATTCTCTAACAACAACAAAAAAAGATACAAGTCTTTGCCCAAGTGGAGACTGCTTTCCCTCCTCTGCTTTTCAAAAGTCCCCAAAGCTGAGTGCTTGGGATCTGAATGTTTCCCAAGGGGCTTCAGCCAGATTCCTGGTTTTGTTTATTTTAGTTATCATAAGTTGGAGGTAGCTGAATGTTTGCATTTTTGAATAGGACCTTTTTACACTTCACTTGGCTTTGAATGGCTTTCAAAAGAACTCAGAACTTGCACTTGGTTACCTTGCAATCTCAGATTAGAAGTTTGAAATGGGCTGGCTTCCTCTTGAATGTTTCTAGCCTCCTAGAATGATGAGGATTAGTACACCTCTAAGGAAGGGTCCTGCTGAGCTGAGAAAACTAGGTCTTTCTGGACATAGCCTGATCTTGGTATTTGGGTGACAAGTATTCCACATAAGAGATAGGCTTGGTGGTGGCTAGCTGTGGAGCATGTTCAGGAGAATGACCAGGACTTTATTCTGTCAGATTTACTCTACAGTTACAAAAGGTTTGGCTCAGTGTTGGTTTTATGGTTCTGGATATCCTATACTTTGAGAGTCTTTTTCTAAGGTTAAAAAAAAAATTACAAAAGCAATCAGGATCAAACTGAGACACAATTGTTTTGAAACAGAAGTGGGAATCTAGGTTTTTGCTTTTAGAGGTTCCTAACCAGAATGGAGATATGAAATACCTGGCCTCATTAGAGCCCATTTTTGTCCATTGCATTTCTTTGTATTCTGTTTTTTGTCTGTATATCTACATTTTCCACTTGGCAAAAGTGTCATTCTAAGCTGGCATCTTTGAGGAAGGGAAACAACATTGTGTGGCACTCAGGGTATATAGTGGTATCAGTGGCTCAGAGCTGAACTTTCTTTTTTTTTTTCTTCAGGATCCCTCCCTAGAGCTGAACTTTCAATGTTGGTCTTGTGTTTGCAGGACTGTATGGTATTGTGAGATCCTACTTGTTTTCTGCTTGTTTTATAGGATATACTCAGGTAACCTTCCCATTAGATGTCCCCTGTGCAGTGTTTAGTTCTGTAGCTGTGCATTAAATATTAAACCACGAGAGTACTTGGCTCATTTTGGACTGAATGGACACAAGAGATAGGAGAAAGTAATCGTTATTTATTTGGTTCTGAGAAAAAAACTGAGCATTGTGCAAAATGTTTACTTAATCATTAAATATTCTTGTGAGATAAGTGACTCTAGGTTCTAGTAGTTACTATTTATTTACTCTTTCATGCATTCATTTGTACATTCCATAAGTATTTGAGTGTTTTCCATAAACTAGGCACTGTTATAGGCACTACGGTTATAGGATTAAACAAAACACTTAAAAACCCTTGTTCGCACCAAGCTGACATTCTAGTGGGGAGTAGGAACAAGCTATAAATAACAAGCAAAACAAAAAAGTTAAATATGTATTATGAAAGATGCTAAGTGCCACAGATAAAAATAAATTAGGGAAGAGGGATAAGGAATAGCATGTGAAAGGAAGTGGGAACTGTAATTTTTAAGCGGGTTTAGGAAAGTCTCCATTAAGAAGATGATATCTGAACAAAGATAATGGATAAATACAAAAACAAGCCATGTGGGTATCTGGGAGAAGGATATTGCAAGTTAAGACCTAGAGGCACGAGTATGCCAGGAGTATCTTAGCAATAATAAAGAGGCCAGTGTGGCTGAGATAGAGGGCTGGGTGGTAGGATATAGAACCACAGATGAAACTGGGGGAGAGGTATGTGGATGTAGATTGTGGGGCAGGAAGAGGACAGAGATGGTTAGATCATTGGAGGTATTTTTGCTTTACTTTGAGTGAGACAGGAAGCCACTGGCTAGGCATGGAGCAGAGTGGTTGAAGAGGAACATGGATTTGTTTTAAAAGGATGATTGGCTTCTGAATTCAGGAAAGGCTACAAAAGGAACAGATGGAAGCAGAGAGACCAGTAGGAGGCAGTTGCACACAATGGTTGCTCTGATGGCAGTGGTCACAGGGGAAGTGGCAAGAAGTGATAGGATTTTTAAGGTAGTGCCCAAAGATTAGCCGAGAGTTTACATGTGGGGTACAAGTGAAAGAAAGGAGGCAAAATGACTTTTGGATTGACCGAGGGAAAGGATGGTTTCCATGGATTGAAATGGAGAAGTTTATAGGAAGAAAAGATTTGGGGAGGAAGATTAGAATCTCTGTTTTGAATGTGTTCAGTTTGAGATGTGTATTCATCCTCATTTCGTATCTCTGTTGAACAGAATTGGAAATAGATGCTTGCCGTGGTTAAGCGTCTTACAGAAGGTAGCAAAGGAAGAGATAGTACTTGTTAAACCGGTTCTGACTGGTTCCAGCATCATGTTCATAACTACCACACTCTTCTGCCTCAGCCCTTTGATTTCCATTTGAATGCATCTCAAAGTAGTGCAGGAATCATTTAAATTTGCAGAAAACCATCAAACATAATTTTAGCCACTTTTAATGCCAAGTCTTCTGTGTTGTGAGCCATTTACATTTTATCTGGTTTTTATTACTTCTGGTCTCATTCTTTCATAATGGTACTTTCGAGTCATTTTTTTTCCTTTAACCAAAAGTTAGGCAGGAAGAGGAGACAAGAAAAACCACAAAGGACTTGAATAATGCATATTGAGAGTGACCATGTGCTGTCTGAACTCCCGATAGAGCAATACAAAATTGGAGGATGAGCTTCTAATTCAATAATGGTTAAAATGACCTTTTTTCCTCCTGCTGAGATATATTTCTCTGGATACAGACTTAGATATGTATGCTCATCTAAGTTATGGGGTTGGTATTAATAACCACCCTAAAGCAAATTAATTGCATAAACAGCTTCCCCAAAAAACTTGACCTCCTGGTCTCTGAAGATGTCCTTTTCACATTGAGCTTATGGAAGTAGGGTCAGACAGGCAGAGAAAGCAAGACTGGAGGAGACAATAAAATAAACTGTCCTGGGTCTTTTAAATGACTTACCGACACATAGATAGCTCTTTGGGAAGAGGACAGAGTTCAAAGTGCGGACATCAGTTAAGCACAGAAGAGTTCAAACTGCATTGGATTGCTTTTCTATAGAAGCATTTCTGAAGCTTCTCCGGTCTGTCCCTGAATGTCTTTGATAGTAGCATAAGTCATGTCAAGTGGGGCCGCCCCAGCGTTATCATCTACTAGCAGACCAACACCACCAGGTGACCTTGAACCCTTCAGCCTGGGCCTTTGCTCACAGTCCACTTTCAGAGTACCAAGAGACTTTGGTCACTGTTCCCACCATAGCTTTCCCATCAATTACTTACTCAGACACTTTTTCACTCACCTTTGCAACAGCTGAGAATAAGGATCCTGGAACAAATATGTCACCCACGGCCCTCCCTGTCTTCCAGACTGCTTTTATAAATAATCCTGTGGCAGGCACAGAGTGG
The DNA here is from genome assembly GCF_000164805.1 of Carlito syrichta. Lineage (NCBI taxonomy): Eukaryota > Metazoa > Chordata > Mammalia > Primates > Tarsiidae > Carlito > Carlito syrichta. Next base: position 308,336 of record NW_007247466.1, read on the forward strand.
GTCCTTGTACCATCTCCGCCTTTTTCCTGAAAAATGCCAACATCATTATTTTGCTGAAGTCAGGTTACAAATAATCATCAGGTATAACCTTGAAAGGGAAAAGAAGTCCTACAGAAACAAGAGATGTGCTTGGGAATGGGGAATCAAAGGGTACATGAGGGAGTAAAAGAGCCTGGTGATGTAATATGCCTCAAATTCCCTGGGGCACCCCTGGATGTGGCCATGATAGAATTCGCCAGTGTTGCATTTACAGATTTTCTTGGTTATTCTTTCTCTCTTGATGAGGAGAAACATTATAATATTTACACTGTTGTAGAACAATAGGAGTCTTAATTTGGATTTCACAGCTTGCGTAACTAATTTTATATACTGCTATATTTAATGTTAAAATCTATTTCCCCCTAATATGAAGTTGTTACATTGTGATATTGAAGGCAGGGCAGCCGGAGAGCCCTGTGCCTCATATTCCTCTGGGTCATGGGGGGTAGAGGGCATGAGCTACTCTCTCTGTCACCCCTTATTTCCTAGACCTGCCATGTCTCTTGCTAGTCAAATACAGGGACACCCACTTGGCTCTCCTATTGACAGCAGCTTTCAAGTGTGCTCCAAGTTGATATGTGAAATTTAGTTCCTTTTGTTAGACCTTTGTATCTTTCCAAAGGCTGAGGTGTTAGGGGCAATGGAGATGGAGGATGGCCTAATGCCCCATCCGGCTGGGGTGACTGTGACTCCCTCATCTGCTTTCTTCCTTGGTGTTCCCTGCCAATCTCATGCGCTTTCAGCTCCTTTTCATGATAATAAGTGCCAGGGTGGTCCTAGACATAAACAGCCATCAGGCAGGCCTGTCAACACTGGCTTTACGCCCCGAAGTCACAGCTCTTGTTTCCTGGTAAAGCTTTCTCTTCCTTCCTCTTCAATATTTTGGTTCCCATTACCCCTCTTCAGAGCCATTCTTGTTTCGTGAGAAGCCTTATTTAAAAAATCCCCCTACATAGGTTCACATTGCCAATAAGAAGATATGCTTTTTGACAAAGGACTGTGACCACTTCCACAGCTGAACAGGACATAACAGGACAGTGAGTGACTTTGTGTTCCCTAATGGTTATCACTGATGCTGATTCTCTGTATCAGGACATTTAAAGAAATGACATAACAGAAAACAAATGATAAATGTAAGTCGTTCTTGAGATAATAGGTATGCACAGGGAATGGTGGAATAGAAAAGAGATGTGGCATTCAGTTGTACTGTCTTTCCTTACTTCGATGAGAAGAGACCATATTAATAATAATCTCCAAGAAAGAAAAGACACAATAGAAGGAATCTTCGACTTTTATGTCTGCTCTATGGATTTTGCTGTGACCTTTGGAAAGGAAAGCAAGCACCTCACCTGTCCAAATGGGTGAGATCTTGGCAAAGTCCCATCTTGACTCATCAATGCCTGTGTTAGAATGTTAAGCTTAGACTCTAATATTTAACAATATTTTTAAAGATACTCACCTTTTCAGCGTCGTGTTAGGAGATTTTCTAAGAGGATCCACTGAATAGAAATAATAGTGGTGGTGATTGCAAAAACATGTATTCTTTTTATGCTCTCTGATCAAAATACAGAGAGCTTTGTATACATTTCCTCATTTAATTATAACACAAATATAATGGGTGTTGATACTACTATTGTCCCATCTTATAGAGAACACATCTGAGCTGAGAGAGGTTAAGTCCCTTACCCCATAATGGCAGTATGGTAAAAAGACAGATAAAATTCCAGCCCAGGTCTGTCTGATCCCCAAACTTGTGCCACATGTTAGAGCAAAGTGGAAACAAGCAGCCCCTGCAGCTAGCTGTTGCACCCTGACACAGCCACCCCTTGGAATTTGTTCTTTGTGGTGCCTTTGAACAAGAGGCTGTTACACTCACTCTCGTTCATTTTGGTGTTGGCAGTTTCTCATAGAGAGGTGCAGAATCTATGTCCACCTTGGCTACTCACTGCCCATTATGCTGGCTCTATGTGAGCATGCTCAACTTGTAATGGGAAGAATCAGGGTGTCTAGCTAGTTGTGGTTTCTGAGCAACATACAGAACACTAGAACCTGACTCCAAAGCCCCAGTGTGATTGGCACCAGATAGTGTCCTGTGCTAGTGACAAAAACTTCCTGTCTGCTTCTGCTCCTTCCTTGCTGGGTGACATTGAATATGCCACATCTCCTTTACTCTAGTCTTGAATATGTGAAATAAATAGATATTCTGAATAATCTTTGAGATGCCCTACAATTCAAACAGTTGAGAGACTCTCCCCCTTTGGTGAATTGGCAGCCAAAATGTACAAACTGTAACCTTCCATTCGTGACCATGCAAAGAGCTATTCACCAATCAATAGAAATGATAATTTGTTGTGAGGCATCTGGTAGGCCTCACAAGGTAAATAAACCCTCAAAAGTGGCCAAGGCAAAAGCACAATGTAGTTTCAGCCAAGGGGAAATGTGGCCTTTTATTTATGGGATTATATAGTTGCTTTTTGTTATATCATTCTTCCTAAGGCACTAAAGGTATTGTGGGGAGAAAAAAATATATATATATATATATTTTTTTTATTATTATATATATGTATATATATAGTCAAAACTGTTAACATTGAATAACAATTTTCATTCTGGGAAACTGAAGAATCAGAGGATTCTAAAATAGTCTTAAGAGGCATTTCTTGAGGTCCTTGCTTTCTGTTGCTGTGCATAGGTGGAGGTGAGCAGCTATCCTTTTTCCTGGATAGCTTAAGGATTAAAATGGTGGTTCTGGAAACAAACATGCTATGCTTAAAGCCTAACTCTGCTGCTTCCTGGTTCTGTGAGTCCAGGCAAGTGATATCACCTCTTTGATCTCTAGTCTCCTTATCTGTATAAAGGAACCCATTAATAGTACTTGAGCCACCAGACTGCTATTGGGATCAATAGCCAGTGTTCTTCAGCCTAGTGTCCAGCAAATAGCTAAGAACTCAACGAAAGGAAGCTAGTATGTTTTCAGATGTTCTGCTCAAACTGAAAGAGTGCTCTTGGGCTTGCCTTTTTGAATTTAAATAACTTGCGTCCAGTTAGTTCAGCATTAGAACTGTGAGTCAGATTCCAGGTGGTTCTTTCTTTCTGATCTTCATGAAAACATGACATTTAGTTTATAGTAGGCTTCTTCTGTGATGGCCATGGCTTTCATGTGTTCATTCATTTCCATAAGTATTTGTTGACTGGCTACAGTGTGGAAAGCAGTAAATAAACATGTGTGAGTTGCAGCTACTACTATCTTTTTTCTTCGTGACAAACTTGCATGTTTTTCCAGGCCTTCCACTGAGCAGAGTTTGAAACTTTGATCCCTAGATCTATGTCTTTGTGCTTGCACTCCTTTTTTTGGTGGAACAGGTGGTACAGGCTAGTATCCTTTTGCCTTTCCTGATAGTATGGCACTCATACAATATTCACTTCATTCATCACTGTAATTGGCAAAGGCAGTCCTGAACCTTGGGTATAAGCATTGCATCCTCTCTGATAGCATGCTTTTCAGATGAGGTTTGACTTCGTGTTTTGTTAACCAAAGCCAACATTAGAGTAGAATCAAGAAGAGCTTGTTGTTGTATGAAAAGATACAACTGAGAATTTTTAAAACAAGTGATTTAGATGTTATTTTCATATTCTATAGAATCATGAGGGAAAAGCCTTGAATAGTAATTCATACAGTCTCCTGTTTCAAAACAGAACTCTGCCCCCCTACCTCAGAGTGATGGTTAGCCACCTGATTGTCAAAAACCCTTAGATCAGAAGAGTCTTGACTTAATTTGGTAATGGTATCTGTTTCTCTTGGCCTTTCATTCCTTGTTGTTTCTCACTTGCAGTCAGCCAGTTCTGTGGTTGGAAAAATGGACTAGCTGATCAGCATCCCCTGTAACACATCTCATATATACAGAATCTAATCTACCCAGATCGCTTGAAGATGAGGATCAGCTGGATAAATAGAACTGTGCCCAGAGCTGGGCACAGTGGATCATGCCTGTAATTCCAGCAACTTGGGAGGCTGAGGGGGGAGGATCACTTGAGACCAGAAGTTCAAGAACAGCTTGGGCAACATGGCAAGAGTCTGTCTTTAAAAAATAAAAATAAAAACATAAAAATAAAAGAACTATACCCAGATACTATGCTAGGGCCGCTCCCTGGACCACCCAATAACCCACACATATCAGGCACCTGCTATAGTTCAGGCAGTTCTGTTCCCACTCCACCCCTTCCAATGCTTTCTCTAAACTCCAGCATTTTCCAGCCCCACCCTGGAGATTCCTTCTGGCCAGACTCTGTGTGCATCCCTGACCTTCACCTCCCCCTTCTTGTTCCCTCTTGGTTCTTTATGGTATCTTTACCATCTCTGGGTAGAACCTCATCATCATTTGGACTTCCAGGTCCTCAGCAATCCTGGGGATCTCACTGTCTTTAGAACTTTAGCCTGTCTCATCCAGGCAGACACCAGATTGTTTGTTGGACTCTCAGTAACTAAGAGACCATGCTCATCTGTATAGGTGAAAGGACCAATGCAGGATACCCTAAAACCAGGGAAGGCACACGAGAACCAAATTCATGCACACCACATCCAGAGCTGCTATTAGAGAGAGAGAGCAAGCCTTTCAGCAGAGGCGAAGAACAGACCTCCTGCGTCAAGTTTCGTTTCTGCCAGATGAGTTGAAATGCAAGGATTTCAAACCCTTAGACCTTAGTTAGTAGAAAGTGTTAACACAACATCTGAACAAAGCTCCACATTCCAACATCCCCTTCAAACGGCCTCACAGAAACAAAAGCCTGGAAGCCCAGGCTCTTGGAATACTGACCTTGGTGCTTCTAAGTAACAAGCAAAGATTACATTGTTTGAGAGCCTTGCTCCAAGTTGGGGAAAAATCATTCTCTTGCACAAGTTGGGTTGTTTCCCAAGAGAAAAAAGTCAGAGTGCTATTGGCAAACTAGGAGGCTATTTCTGCTGCAAACATAAAGAATTCAACAGTCCCGAGACAAGAACTCTCAGATATGTAGCCAATAAATAATATGTACTAGGTGACGTGCTGAATTTAACCATTATGTCTCAGTGACGCACGTTGATGTAAAAGTCAGTGCCTGGGAAATGAGTAGAAGTGATTGGATGGAAATTTCCCTCAGCATATAAGAGCTGAAATTTGTGTTTATTTGATTATCAAAATGACAGCTCTTTTATGAAGTCATAATAGAGTCATTAATAAACCTGTTAGACTTGGACATTTTTATGAGCAGCTGCTTTTTTATTGGTGACTTAAAAAGCATTAAATGAAGAGTGTTTGCTATCAGATTAGATACTTTGAGAATTTCCTAATTGCTTTTAGATCTTCGCAACATTAGGCAAATAATATGTGTGATGAGTCATGCTGAAGTATTGCATATTTTTCTCCAAGTCAATTTCATTCAAGTCCCCAAATAAGAAGAATGCACACTGAAATGGGTAGGATGCAGCCAATCCTGATAGTCAAAAGATGTTTAAGGAATTATATTTAGAAACTACTCCATTCATCTTCTTTAGCAGATGCTGGTTGCACCTCAGATGAATTATTATTAGCAACATTGTTGATAATTTAACTATTTTTCATTGTGCTGCTATTGTTTCCAGCAGAAATGTATTCACTTGTGTTGAGATCATGTGGGAAGTAGCATATAAAGCATTGTGGTTACACCATTTTGAACACACCGATTGTCTCCAATAATAAAACCTATCTCTGTTATTGAGTTTCACTGGGTTATTGGAATGATTAAGTGAGATAATGCACATAAAGTCTTAGGGCAGTGTCTGGCACATAATATATGTGGGGGAGTTATACCTTTCCTAATTCTGCCTTTATAGCTTGTTGTCTACTTTTAGGCTGTATCTTTTTTTTTTTTTTTTTGAGTTGGAGTCTCACTCCGTCACCCAGACTGGAGTGCAGTGGCTGCTCCCGGCCACCGCAGCCTCGACCCACTGGGCTCCGGCGATCCTTCCGCCTCAGCTTTCCAAGTAGCTGGAACTACAGGTGTGCGCTACCACACCCAGCTGATTTCTGATTTATTGTAGAGATGAGATCTCGTTGCCCAGGCGGGTCTCAAACCCATGGGCTCAGGCAATCCACTCACCTCAGCCTCCCAAAGGCGTGGGATTACAGGCTGATCCACCAAGCCTGGCTTCTTGTTGTTTTTTTTTTTTTGATTGGAGTCACTCGGTCGCCCAGACTGGAGTGCAGTGGCCGCCACCGCAGCCTCGCATGCTGGGCTCCAGCGATCCTTCCGCCTCAGCCTTCCAAGTAGCCAGAATTACAGGCATGCGCTACCACGCCCAGCTGATTTTTTTTTTTTTTTTTTTATTGTAGAGATGAGGTCTCACGCCCCAGGCGGGTCTCAAACCCGCGGGCTCAGGCAATCCACTCACCTCAGCCTCCCAGAGGCGCGGGATTACAGGCTGAGCCACCAAGCCCAGCTAGGCTGTATCTTTTAATGACCATAGCAGTTTACTAAATCAGTATTTTCATCAACTCTTTTTTTTTTTTTTCCTTCCATATTAAGGGATGGCTTGTTTGGACTGTTTGAGTATTGAAGTGACTATCCCTACAGAAAGACTTACTTTAAGTTCACCGATGTTCATTTCACCCTACTCAAGCCAGGGTTACCACCCATTATTCTACATCCTTTATTCTCATTTCCTAGAAAAAAATATATCCCTGCCTCCCAGTACTGTTTCTCCCATCTCTGTAAATCTTATCACTCTCCGCCAGTGTTTCAATCCAGAAATCTGAAAGTCATCCCTAATACTGTCCTTTACTCTTTACCTGACAGCTGATCCACTATTTTTACCTCAAAAAAACACAAGTCTTAAATCCACCAACTTCTCCCACCAGAACGTTTCTGCATCCTAACCTAAGCCCCCGTCACCTCTTGCCTGGACAAATACAGTAGCTTCCTGAGCAGGTTTCTTGTTTCCATTTGTACTGTATTTCTCTCTGTAACCTCCTCAGTACAATTTTCTTTTGACAAAACTCAAACCATGTCTTTCTTATGCCAATTCAAAACTCTTCAGTAACTTTTCATCTTATATAGAATAAAATCCAATTCATTATGATAGCCTGTGAGCTCAGCTGGTTTGACCCCAGAAAATAGCTCAGTGAACCCTCTTCCAACCATGCATCCTGTTTCATAGTACTCATCTCAATGAGCAATCACAGATTTTATTTTTGCCATCACTTAATTAATGCTGGCTTCCCTCACTGGTCTGTGAACTTCACAAGCAGGGACTATGTCAATTTTGTTCATCACTGTATTCCCAGTACTTTACATAATTTCAGGAACATAGTGGGTGCTCAATAAATGCTGAATAAAAAAATGAACCCATCTCAAATATAATCATGCCCTTATATTATTTTCTTGTCAAAGTAACATTTTAAAATATTAAAATTGATCACCAACAATAGGGATTGTCTATATGCAAGCCATTGGGCAACTCTTAGATATTTATAAAGACTCTTCTAGGAACTTTGTTCTAAAAGCCTTCTAGAATTATATCCCAAAGTTTTTATATACATCAAAACATCGCAAGTTGAATGATGAATATTTTCGTTTTGGTATAAATACTCAAATTGGGCTTCTTCATTCCATAGTGTGTACTCTATTGAGATTTTCAGAATGACTACTCCAAATCATAATATTTATAAGATGACAGCTCAAATGAAAACTGCATTGTTCTCACCTCCTAAAGTTAAAAAGATAAGACAAATGTATTAATATATGTATTTTAAATTTCTCTATTATCTATTATTGAAATCTTTATGATGCTTTGTGTTTACCAGGAAAACATGTCTGGTATGTTTATGAATGATATAACTTTTAGCATGCTTGGTAATGGTGGTTGAATTAATTATTATTAGTCTACCTGTTTTACATGATGCTATTTATCTATTAGGCATAAAAGGGCACATAGGTCATTTAAGTTAACAAAATCACAGTTTGTGAGAGAAATAAGAAATATTGACTAGAAGGAAGTGACACTTGAAATCTGTTTTCATTGCGTTTTCACATTTTGTTCTTCATTCTTAAACTCATTTCCCTCTAAAAAGCAAAACCATTATATTAGGAAATAATGTGTCTTGAAAACCTGAGCCAGCAGCTTATGATCCAAGTGGTAATGACTTCTATAATCACTAATGAGGCAATGGACTTTGAATATCTCAGTACACTCATTGGGGCCAGCCTCTTGCCTATTCTACAAGAAGCTGTCATATCAAATTTTTGTCCTGACTCCACGGGCACTTTGATTCCTAAACCTTTCTGAGAAACCTAATCTGAAATCAAAGTCAAGTTTCTTAGATGTGGTCAGACAAGGTCACATTTAAAGCAGTCCAGTGAACCTGCAGATCAAAGTTGAAAGGTAATGCCTCCCTCCCGAAGTTGGCACAGACTTACCTGTTAGCTTACCTTTCAGTTTCTAGCATGCCTTTTTCACCTCTTTCCAATGGACTGGGAAAATGAGAGCTTATCCTCTGGAAAATGGTTGAAGAATTTTAAAAAATTATTTAATTAAGAAATTGGACACAGTCTTATTTGGGAAATGTACCTTTATCTCAATCAGTGAATCACAAGGCAGCTTTTTGTTGAAGAAATATCATACTATCTCATAGTAAGACTTCTTTAAATCAGAATTGTATGGTAATTTCTGGTTCATGAGCTTTATGTTTGGCCTAAATTATTAGGATTTACCCACACTCATGAGTGAGCCAAAATGCTGCACAGGATTACTGCTGTAATGCTACGGACTTTGTGTTTGTTTATTTCCAATGCCACCTTCCTTCTCTATTGAGCCTTGAGATATTATCCAAAATGGCTCTGTAAAAGAGGGGAATGGTAACTCTTGTTAGGCGTTGTCTTAACATCTCACAATGCAGGTTTTTAATCAAATTCCATGTGATTAAAAAGCAACAACAACCTTGCCATTGCTTTATATTGCAGTGTTCTGTCTCTTGTGGTCGAGGGCATAAACAACGAAGTGTTTACTGCATGGCAAAAGATGGAAGCCATTTAGAAAGTGATTACTGTAAACACCTTGCTAAACCACATGGGCACAGAAAGTGCCGAGGAGGAAGATGTCCCAAATGGAAGGCTGGCGCTTGGAGTCAGGTGAGCAATGCTTCTCCTCTACCAACTGTTTCCTCACTTTTGGCCACGTGGCTGATGATGATATGTTTACTTGTGTTTTTCTGCATGACTTTGGTTTTACAGAGGGGAGCTCGGCACTGGGAGGGAAGAATCTTTAGCTAGATAGTCGGGATACTTACTAGCTGTGTGACCTTGGGCTTCAGCCCTGGGAGCTCTGGATTATGCCTATAATTGGGTTGTTGTGAGGATGATTCTGAGTGATAATGTGTCAGACATAGCACAGAGTAGCCCTTCACTACTTCACTGATGGCATTGTATTGTCATTCACCACTTAGAACACCACTAATTCAGATTGCACTAAAGTTGACTGTGGTCATCTGGCAGGAATTGAATCTGAATTTACCTTAGAGGTTCTTGAAGAAAGGGCTGTCAATATAAAGTATTAGAAAATATTTCTCTACCTACTTGCCTATTTACAACAGAGGTGGGGGACATTTTCTAGCTATGTAACCTTGAGTGATTTGTTTAACCTTCCTGAGCCTACTTCATATGGTTCTTATAAGGATTTAATGCAATAATGAATGCCAAGTGCTTTGCAGTGTTGTTGAATCTAATAGATTCTCCTGACTAATATTTTGTTTGGATGAGTGTGATGTGTGCATGGGATGGGGGAAATGGGATGAGTACCCAGAACATTGATTACAGTTATATTCCAATAATTCTAAATATTTGGTAAGCTAGTCAAGACTTAGGTGTGAAAGTTTCCCTGTTGAACTTGAAACAGGAACTTTAAAAGTTTCTATTTACCCTTAAACACTAGTTTATGTGGACTAAAGCCATTCATATCTAATCCTTAGAATAGATCTCATAACTCCACACCGGCATATTTTCTATTTGGTTGAAGGTGCTAACTTAAAAATAATAAGTCTCAATTTCTTTTAAAATATTCTGTATTTAATACAGATTCTTCCCTCCATTGAGTTGATGAGGTTTTACTGTATTTGTGGTGCTTCCCTGCGGTGGAGAATCATGCAGATGACACCTGAGAAAACTAGGTTCAAGATGAACAGCCTATAGAACTGATTGTTCTAGAGCCTGGAATCTTGATTCCTAAGGCCCCAAGGGAGCTTTGGACCCAGCTATGTTAACAGGGTGAAGATTTGAGAATCCTCCATCTCATCACGACTAATGAAAAATTCCTCCAGAAACCCAGATCTTTCTCGAATGCCCTGAGCTGGCATCCCTGCCCACCATACCCTCAGCCACATTCCACTTCGCAGAAATGTAAATCATGGTGCATGATTCCCCAACACACAACCTCATCCCTCTCGAGGACACTGTCATAATGAAAGATGGAGGTTTTGTTTATTTGTTTTAATTTAACAATCTAAGAGTCTGTACCCCGCCAAAGCTAGTTCCTCCTCTGGCCTCCATAAGGGATCACATTCAAGGCAGTATTTCACACTGGCCATCCTTTTTAATGGTTTCTCTAAGCAACTATTGTCATATGTCAACTTCCAGCCCTTTTATTTTTGGAGCTATTCAATTCATATAAGAGCCTGCAGCTAACGTTATTTAAGATACCACACTAATTAACTTGTCTTCTTGTAGACTTCCATGCTCTGTTACTTTTCTTTATGTTCCTTGGTCTCTACTTATCTATTTGTATTTCTCCCTGAATATTAAGTTCAGGGCATGTAAATGATGCTCATTTCAAAGGCCAATTTATTCACAAAAAAAGATAATTAGAGGAATCTTTTGCTCTTTGTTGGTAAACACAAAGTGAATTTTAATCCAGCATCGTGTGATCTTGATGGGAAGCCTAAAATTGCTTTCAGATCTGGGATGATTAGGTTTAAACCCTGGGGGGTTTTTGTGAACATAAGGTAATAGGATTATCAGAATGCCTCCCCAGAAAAAACCCACACCTGTTCAAAATGATTGCTTAAAAAAGTCAAGTCACCTTTGTAGAAAATACAAGTAAACACAGTTATGTAATGGTCTGTGGCCAGCCTCATAATGTCCTGATTTGATTTGTAGAAATGAATTATAAAAGCAGGAGACAAGGTGCTGCATGAGTAGAATTCAATTTGTGCAATTTAGAAGTATACCTGAAAATAATCAGACCCAATGGTTGTTAGAGAAAGACGGTCTGCATGGTTAAAGCTTATTGGCTTACTAATGATCCAGTAGTAAATAGGAATATCCCTAAGGCAGTGATATTAGGCAAGAATAATGATTGTCTGTTTGCAACAATATTGATATTTTATTACTGGTCCTTCTGTTTTCTTCTGGTAGTTATAGTCTAGTCATCCTGTCTTCAAGGTAGGAAGAATAATTAGTGCAATTTCTCATCATGTCAAAATGTCTGATGATAATAAGATATATAAAAATTGAGATGGGAGATGCTGTAGTCATGTTAGTCTTCATAGTTTCTTCCCCAAAGTTGGTGTTTTGATGTTTAATGTGGAATGGTTTATTCTTACATCTTTTGGAATCTTGAATTTGTAAAGGAAGTCAGCCATTTTTTAGAAAGCATTTTCACGAAAGACTTAAAGAGCTCCCGCACTGCAAAAGTTTCTGTTCGATTTTTAAAAATGCTTTTGATCAAGAGCTAAGGGATGCCATGACATTTTAAAACAAAAATCAGCATCAGATTCTTGATTCAGATTGGTAAATGTGAAGCCTGTTTTCCTATGATACAAAAGCATACCAGAGTAAACTTTTAAAAATGTATCCTATTCCTATAGAAAGGTATTTCTAAAAAAATCATAAATAAAAAGAATGAATTATCAGATTAGAATGAAAGTAACATCATTCATCAATCACGAATTGTCAGTTTGTTCAATGCTTAGATGCAGGTCTTTTTCATAGTTCAACATGTTTGTGGTCAGGACAGGCCTCACAAACAATGGAATGTCATGATTTAATTAACAATCTTTATTTTCATTCTTAGTAAGGCAAAATATAATGTTGTATCTTGCAATCAGCATTGTCTTAGATTCAATGAAATAAGAATTAATTTTTAAAAGATCTTTATTGCTAATGCCAAAATGACAAATTGCAATGTGAATACCAGTTATTCTTGGTTAAGACTTTTCTTGTAGTTACAGTGAGAGCATCTTGGTTGTGGTGTATGATTCTGAAGTATTCTTCAAGTGTTTAACAGAGAAACATGGCAAATGTGTGGCTTGTGTTCTTTGAGAAATTAAGGAAACCATATTCGCATGGTCAGTGATGAGACCTAGAGTTGCTTTAGTGATTTGTGCTCTCCATTTAATTTTATTTTTATTTGAATCATAAGCATTGATATTGAATTGTTTGAATGCAGACTTCTCACCCACACCCTTGCTGATGTCATACAAAAGACTGCATCATATTAGTACCATATTTAAAAACTGAGAGTCAAATTTAAATCTGCAGTAGCCGTGCTACATTTCCTAAGACAAATTGTACTTTGTTTTTGTTTTTGCTTGAGCTAGGGTGATTATCTCTGTTCTTTGTTTTATTTATTTGTGGAGTATCTGCCTAAAAGGTTTATTGGGAAGTATCAGATTTATTTTACATAAAATGCTTAGCGTTGCACTAAGCTCTCAACTGGTGGTGATGTTGTACCCCATGGGACATCACTTGGGACTTCTGATGTCAGGGGATGGTTTTGATTGTCACAGCTTGGGGGGGAGAGTACAACTGGCATCAACCGGGTACGCTACTAAACTTCCTACAATGCAAAGAACAGCCCCCACAAAAAAGAATTATTCAATTGAGAATCCCTAGTATAGAGTCAGGCATATAGTAAGTGCTTAGCAAAAGTTTACTATTATTTTTACTTATAAAATTGGTTTATATAGTTATTTTTCAAGCCAACCCCTCCTTTAATGTCATCACCACAATTTTAGCAGTAATACTGGAAGAAAGTGTGTAAAACTCTTTCCAGATTTTCAAATGTATATCATGATCCCCCAAACACTAGAAGTTTCATAGGGATTCTTTCTGTCTATGGAAATAAGCATCAAGTTCCCCTTTTAAGTTGATGAGCTCTGCATACTAGCATGTGCGGTGGGAGTAGAGAAATGAAACATAGCTCCCAGTTCAGTAGTTCGGAACTAAAAACATCTACTTTCAAACCTGTACAAATAGACTGCCATGCTGGAACGATGGCTGCGGGAGGAGCACATTAATAGTGGCTGCTCAGACGTTTTCTTCTGCAAACCAACTAAAAGGTGTACTGAACAGAACAAGAAAAATTAAACACTCACTCATGCACACACCACCACCATTACTACCTTCAGGGTTGGTCATTCAGAGGTCTTTCTGATACTGTTTTATTCATGGGGCTTCTGCTTGATTCTCTCAGAATTCACCAAGCAAGCCTGGCTGGCTCTGTATGCAAACTGTTGCCTCCCTTAGGACAGCACAGGAAAAAAAGTTGAACACAGAGAACTAACTCTGACGCAGTGCACCTCATTTTGAGCAAAGATTACTGTGGATGTATTATTCAAAAAGGCAGGCAGGGTTTGTACCTTGCTGTGCACTTAAGTCATGTAGAAATTTTTGAATGTGTTATTTTGAAGCTGGCTTTGACGTTATGAAAATTTTAAGTTGGAATGACATATTGTATAATTGAACCTTCCTGTTTCTTAATTTGTCTTTTGAAAAATTACCGAACATTGTAGGAAGTGATTTTTTAAATGTTGAATATGTATGGCTCTTAATACCTTGCCTTCATTGATCCATAAGTAATTTATTCAATGACAATAGCATCAAAAAGAGCTTTCATTTACTTAGTAGCCTGAATTGTATTACACACACTAAAAGTCTTTAACATGTTTTCATTTTGCTTTACGTTATTAAAACATTATATTTTGAATACCATTTGAATATTCATCCAGCTCTATGCCAAACTCAAATTTCTTTACAATAATTTTATTCTTTCTTTGTATTTCTGTTTGGATACATTGTTCCAGAAATATGCTCTTTTATATTTAAGACCCCAAATTCAAACAGCCAAAGGGCTTTTTGGTGGTGGTTTGTTGTTGATGGCGATGCTGTTTGAACATTTCTGTTATTCGTGTGGTAACTCCACCATGCCACAGTTCATTCTCTTCCAGTGTAATCGATGGAAAATATTATTCATGTAGCTCTAATGAGCATTAAATGGCCATTCTCTGTAGATAGGGTCATCACTTGTGTTCAGGAGCCCTCCCATTACACCCAGGACATAATGACTTTAAAAGTCTGGTTTCTTGTCGGTCACAAGCTCATTCAATCCAATTAATACAATTAAACCCAAACAATAGTAGCTATGTTGATCCAAAATATTTTCTGCTGTTCGGCTAGCTTTGATGTGAACATATGGGCCTCCTCCTTGGCATAGATTCATCTGAAACAATATGATTTCCCAAGCTACCTTCTAAATAGGATCACCTAGTTTCTTAAAATCTGAACTGGAGAGAAAATTAACATTCAGCAGAATCCATTTGGGTGTGATTCTTGATAGTAAATTTCCATTAGCCTCAGAGAGAGTTGAATGCCGCTGCAGGTTAATTGGACAAGAATTTATTTCTAGTTTAAAAGAGCATGCTTCTATTCTTTTAAGACTTCTTCATAGGAATATGGCTTTAATGTATGTTAAACTTGTTTTCTCGACACCAGACAAATTAATAGGGACTGAACTATCACAAAAATTTGGAAATAATTTTTAATAGCTATGTGTAATAATATGCCATTCTTTCCAAATGTTGCCTTTAGTTTCTGACTGTTGAAGGCTTAATAAAGACAATAATTCTTGGCCTGACTATAAGTGAGATTATAAAACCCAGCAATGAGGAAACCATTAAAAAATTAATTTAGAGGAAAATTAATTGCAGATTTAATATGGTGTTTTGCAACTTGGTCAACAAAATGTTTCAGCATGATTAATAGTATTTTTCAAGAGCTGAAAACATTAAGCCCAAGGAAATGATTTTTTTCTTGTCAGTTTTTATTCTTCTTATATTCATCTGAGGTTGTAAATAGATGCAAATACTTCAGTGAATTCCATGCTTGAAAAAAAAATTTCCTTATCTCCAGAAATAGAACAAGAAAAGGAAGAGACTAGAGAAAATTATTCTACTTATAAGGCCCTAAAATCTTCAGCAGTTTACTCTCCTTGGGTTATATTTTTAATCTGCCAAGAAATTATTCTTGTATAGTACTGTATCTCCAGTTTCCAAGAACCTCAAATCCCCCAGGATAGAAATTCTTTAGAGTTTTGATTTTACATGGCAGTGCTGTTTCTAGATTGTGCTAAATGTTTCATAGTGATCTCTACTAACATCTTCAATCTTCCAGGAGGTTCGTTAACTTGAGGGATTCCTCCAAACTTGAGTACCTTCCTCACTCTCCAGTGTGGATAAGCAGTTAGTTCCCAGATTTAAGACATGATCTGAGATTTTTTTCATTGGAAATTAGAAAGTGATGTGATAGCTATGAAAGTCATTGGATTAGGAGTCCATTCCCCTCCTCTGTGACCCTCGACACCCCCCGCCCCCCAAAAATAAATGAGCCGAAGCTCCCACTTACGTCCTCTGTCTTCTTAGTGCTCTGCGTCCTGCGGCCGAGGAGTGCAGCAGAGGCATGTGGGCTGTCAGATCGGAACACACAAAACAGCCAGAGAGACCGAGTGCAACTCATACACCAGACCGGAGTCGGAACGCGCCTGCCAGGGCCCACCGTGTCCTCTCTACACTTGGAAGGCAGAGGAATGGCAAGAAGTAAGTAAAGCCACGAAGAGGGCACCTGCCAGGTATTTCAGGAGACCTCCTTGCTATCATCACATCTGTTCCCTGTGAAGCCAGCGAAGACATTGAGCATGGTGACAATGCTGGCTCTTTACCAAAAGGTTCACTGTCAGACTCAGCATTCACTCCGACAAGGGTGGGAGAGCTCCTTGTTTTAAAGCCGTTCCTACTTCTGTGTTCCTGAGTGTTCCAAATCTGGCTGCCTCAAAAAAAAAAAAAAAAAAAAAAAACTTTAACAGGCCTTGGGCCAAATGCATACAGATAACTTTCACAGAGGGAGGAGGAAGAGATGGAATGACTATTTTAAATATGCGTATCAAGACTTGGTCTTTCTGTATTAACTTAAATAATCATAAGACAGACTTTAGGCAGGACCTACTTTGTATTTTTCCTTTTTCTATAGAAGATGAGCACCCACGTGAAACTCTGATTAATTAATGAAGGATTTCTAACATTTTTTTAAAATGATGGGATCTGAAGAAACTTCTCAATCCATGCAGAAATAGACCAGACTTACTCCCCCAGCTCCAAGTTAATGTTTGGTTAAAGAAAACACTGTGTGTGTCCTTGGAGAAAAGTCTAGGCTAGGAAGGTAAAACATTAGTAGGAGATAACTTGTTTTTCCAGAACAAGAGATTAAATCGTAGAAAAAAGGGGAAAGAGAATTAGAAAATAAAACTATATCCGCTGATGCTGGAATGAAAAAAAAGTACATAATATTTAAGATGCAGAGATAATGAATAACAAGACAGGAATTTTCAGGAAGGGCTTTCAGGACAGGGAAAGGGGACAGTTTGGGGAGCAGTTATACTGTACCCCGGCACTGTTCTGGGTGCTTTATGTTCATTACCTCACTTAATCTTTTTAACTACTAGACAAATAGAGTATTATTATTATTACTAACATCTCATTTTGCAGGTGAGAAAACTGGGGTTCAGAGAGTCCAAGTTTCATTTGTCCAGGTGTCACATACCTAGTACCCAGCAAGTGGCAGAAGCAAGACTAGGCACTAAGCTTGTTCTCTTGTACCATTAGGAGATACCATAAGTACCTTTTTTACTCTCTGGGGACCCAGCCACCCAGCCCTGTCCTCCCCTTCCCTTGAACTCCTGATAGATTTCTTTCATTGTTTGAAGTCATTTCTTTTCTTTAGGAAATTCACCCTCTTCATCTACTCAGGATTTTTGCTCGTTTTCTGTCTTTACTTTTTTACTCCGGGAGGAGTGCCTACAGCAGTTGCATTTCAGATTAATTGCGCTTGAGTCATTTGTGTTATTAGGAATCCCAGAGTCTATGAAATCCTGCAGACCTGGTTTATCTCCCAGCATAAATCCCAAGTGACTTACAACAAGGATTCTTAAATTCTCTAAGCCTTGGTTTCACCATCTATAGAATGGGGATAGTATAAATATGCAGAGTTCTGAGAAAATTGCAAATAATAGACTTACCTATCATCAGTTACAGTTTTGGGACTGGCAATATCAGATATGGAAGAGGAGCCTCCTATGTCTCTCTCCCTCAGTGTGACCTCTTGATTCTCTGTGTAATTCTGTTTCAGACCTACCACTGCCTGCTGTCTCCTTCTCCCTCTCGTCTCATGCCAAACTCAACCCTGTGTAACCGCTCCAAGGAGGGGAAAGTAAAAGAGTGTTCAGAAATGAATCTAAGCTGACTGCTCACACTTTAGCCAACTTTTGAAAATGCTAGAGCCAATCACAAAAATGCAAGCTCTGTTTACAATTCCTTCTGAATCCCAAAGAATGGAAAAACCTTGCTACATATGCATTGAGGAAATTCCTCTTCTCTGATCATACAAAATATGCCTAAAAGTTTACTTCTTTGCATGTGCTGTGCAGATGGGTCTTTTTAAAACCTTACTCAAATACTGCTATCAAACTCCGTGTAAGAACAGAAGACTTCGGGAGATAGCCTGTTCTGGGCCTCCATTTTAGAAGTTGACTGGGGATTAATCGTTCTCACAAAAAGAAAGGACTCTGTGAGCAATGGGAAAAGCAGATTCTAGCAGTCCCCCTCCTGTGAACACACTTTCTTGTCTGCCTTCACCCAAAGAAGAAAGTCTAAAGAAGGAACGCCCCATGGCCAGGGTAGATGGAACACTGCGGGAGTCCCTCGAGTGACACCGAGTTGGCAGAGTGAGGCCCAGAGCAGCTGGAGAGGGGAGAAGCCCATCAAAAGCCTTTGTGTTCCCCATATTTGCAAGACCTGCTGACTGCCTGCTCAGAATGTCCCTGAAGCAATGTGGCTGAGAGTGAATGTTGACAGCGGCTGGGTGGCCACTTCATAGGTCAAATCAAGAAAGGGTGGCCATGCGTTCTATTTGCCTGGGGTAGTCCTGATGTAATTATTTATTCTCCTGTTTTTATGATCCAAAGTGCCCTTGTTCAAAGGTGGGTTGAGTGGTTACTTGGCAATACACCAGCCATCAGGCTTCCCTAAGTCACAGCCCTCACTTCTGTCCTTGCTCTCACCTCCTCTCGCCCCCACTTACTCAGCTACCGTTATAGCTGAGACCTACTTGGTGCAGGTACAGTCTTGACTTTCTGGCCCACATCTAGTGACACCTTGACCTGAGGTCAGGGAGCATGCCACAGCGCAGCCATCTCAATCCACTGAACAGGATGTGCTGGAGTCCCCGTTGTGGGAAGTTCCCCTCTTTCTTGGCAGTCCTTGGCAAACAGAGTTTCTGTTTGCTTTTTGAGTGTGCATTTTCTCTTTTGCTTTCCTTTTGTGGACTATTGAAACCCACCAGTTTGTTGGTAAGATGTGTTTCATGCTAGGCCCATGGTATATGACACCATACTCTTTGGTGAAATTATTCAGACATCTTCTTGAGAAGCACAAGTTCTGCACACTTACCATGGCACGGTCTCAGGGAAGTCTTGTACAGCCACACAGGTTGTATACTACATAAGTCCTGGGAAGGGGTCATTCCTATAGGCTACAATGTGGGAGCGTCCCCTAAAGTTGTATGGTACAGCACCCCTGATACTAATAGTATCAGGGCCGCTGTTCCATAAATAGAACACTACTATAAATAAAATAATAGAGCTTATTATTTACTAAGCTATGAAGCAGGTACTATGTTGAGTTTTTTGTTTTTTGTTTTTTTTGAGTTGGAGTCTCACTCTGTCGCCCAGACTGGAGTGCAGTGGCCGCTCCCGGCCACCGCAGCCTCGACCTGCTGGGCTCCGGCAATCCTTCCGCCTCAGCCTTCCACGTAGCTGGAACTACAGACGTGCGCTACCACGCCCGGCTAATTTTTTGATTTATTGTAGAGATGAGGTCTCGCCTGCCCAGGCGGGTCTCGAACCCGCGGGCTCAGGCAATCCACTCACCTCAGCCCCCTAAAAGCGCGGGATTACAGGCTGAGCCACCGAGCCTGGCTTCTGTTGAGTATTTTTACATGAAGTACCTCATTTAATACTTTCTGAAACTCTCTGATGTGGCAATTATATTTTTATTTCCACTTAATATGAGGAAACCTGAGGCTTGGGTAGGCTAATTTATCAAAGGTCATACATTTAGTGAATAATAAGGCTGGAATTTAAAGTCTAGCTAGAACTTATCCTCTGAGTCTTTTTATTTTTTTAATTAATTTTTTTTTTAAGAGACATGCTTTCACAATGCTGCCAGACTGGTCTCGAACTCCTCAAGCAATCCTCCCACCCTGGCCCCCCAAAGTGCTGGGATTACAGGCACAAGCCGCCATGTCAAGCTTGAATCTTTATATTCCACTATTCCCATGCTAACATGCACCTAAAGTGAATTTTTTTCTTTCCCTCTCAGTGACAGGGAGAGATCAAGCCTTTTCCTGGACAGTTGATGTCAAACTAGTGTTCTCTTGACTGGGTTGTAACCCCTACCCCTTCTAAAGATGGGATTCTTAGTTCAGTTTGCTGACTGTCAGATCTGAAACCATGTCACCAGGGAAGTTGGTGCACCTCACTGGACTTCTCCTGTTCACCATGAGGCCTGTTGTTTCCACAGGGGAAAGAGGCATCAGAGTGTCTTTATGATACCTTGAGGTTAGAGCCTGAACTTTCAGATGTAGGGTAAAATAATTGGACAAGGGAAAAATCCTCTCTCTCGATATCCGTGTCACATTTTGTTTACACTCTAGAAACTTCATATTGCGAGCAAAATTCCATTCAGCGTGTGGTTCTGAAAAGTTGACTTCAGATTTCTAGACTTCACTCAACTCATCTGCAAAATGGGAATTAAATGTCAGACTTGACTGACATGTCATAGTGAGAATTAAATGAGGGTTTCCTCACAGTGCCTAGGACATTTTAGATCTTCCTCAAATTCTACTTCTCTTTAGTGCAGTGGCAGAGGGCTCAAATGACGACCAGCAGTTCAACTCAGCCTATGCCCCTCCATACGTTTAAAATCACCCACCAACCTCAAGAGAATAATTTGTCCTCCCAGTGTTCTGCTTTACCTACTTTAGAATTATAATGCTTACGAGGCTGTTTGGGAGGAAAAAAGCAAAAAGACTTTTTAATGCTTTGGAAAATTAGTATCATAGAGGATTAACTTATTAATATGTTAATAATATTTTAATCCGACATATAAATTCACTTATAGCTGCAGAGGTCCTTTTGATCAAATTCAGATTGTGAGTACATGAGGTTATGTATCTTTAGCTTTGAGGACTAGCTCAGAGGTCTCACATGTGTCCTTTTTTCCCTTTACCCAGAGTACTGTCCTCCCTCTTAGTACCTCTGCATTGCAGAAAGGCCACCTTGCTCCTACAGTCCTCACCTCAGTCACTCTTGCTCACCCTACAGGCCTCAACCAAGATGTCACTTCCTCTCTGAAGCCTTTGCTGATCATACCTCCCCACTAATGACTGATTCAGGTGCTCTTCTGCCCGGCTTTCATAGCACCCTGAAATTATCCCGCTCTAGTAGGTAGCACCCTGAATTGTCATGACCTGTTTGCCTCCTCTGTGGTATCAGCTATTTAAGGTTGGGGAGCTTGTTCACCAGAATTTTTCCTCGTATTTAACATGGCACCTAGAGCGTCAAATACACCTGCTGAATGAATGAATCTTTGAATGAATGGAGGGAAGGAAAGAAGGAAAGGAGGGAGGGAGGGAAGGAGGGAGGAAGGGAGGCCATCCTGCTAATTGATGGCCTTTCTTCTTTCACTCTTTAGAATAAAGGCATTCTAATATGACGTTTAGAACAGTCAAGCAAACTGTTTTTCCTGTAAGAACAGCAGTTTTATTTTCTTGTCACAATGCCACGGACAAGCTGTGCTCAGATATGTCTGGCCTTTGCAGAACTGCCCACCCTGTTGCTCTTTGGCTCAGTACAGGGACTTGGGCCACTTCTAGTACATATTTGAAGTCTGAGGATTTTATTGAGATCATCTGTAGAATCATTCCCAAGTTCATCTCCTTAAACACAGAAAAGTTAGCAATGAGCAGCTGGTCCTTCATCAGCTGATTTAAAAGATGTTTATGAAGTTAACAACAGAGAGTGCTCAGGTTTTGATGTGCACAGGGTCAGATAGTAACTCTGTATTACTTATTTCCTCATTAATTATTCACTTGAGAAGTGCCAGGCACTAGGCATTAAGGATGCTCTAAAAACACCCAAAAACTGCAGTCATTTTTCTTCCTCACTTTCCAACCATGGTATTCCTCACCTGCAGTCTCCACACTTGCTGAGCCGGCCCCTCCTTGCCTGGTTAACTCATGTCTTCCTTCATTCCCCTTCTCATCTGCTGCAACTTGGGCCCTCCTTTTCAGCATGTAGGAATTCCTCCTTGTTCTTCCTCTTCTCTCCTGGATGACTGTCTACTCAATTACACACTCTGTTAAGAAACCCACATCTGCTGACACAACTGCACAGAGTAGCCCTATGTGTAAAACTCTGGAAGTCACCAGTTAGCCAGCTGAACTGACACACAGACCCCAGGATGGGAGTAGCTGCCACCCTGGATGTCCAAACAGGGAGAGAGAGTGAGCAGGAATCCATCAGGGCTGCATCCCAAGGCCCAGCACTAACTGTGGTTCATGCTAAATATTGGTTGAGTGAATGAATGACTTTAAAGTTATGAAATGTTTCCATAGTATTATTTCTCCCTCCTTTTCCCCCCTTGCAGATATACTATTTTGGGGCAAAAACATCTGAATTCTACATACCTGACTTTAAAATGAGCTTTGAAGCAAGGACTGCTTTAAGAAAATAAAAGTTAAAGCAATGGTAGATGAATTAATTTTCATTGCTGTTCCTCATCCCATAAAAACCTAATGTAGCACAAGGAGCCCCATGCTCTCAATGTCCCTGTTTGGTTCTGTGAGGGCCTACGAATATTTTCTTCGCCCCAATGGTTAGGGAATCACAGTAAAGAAATATATTTCAAAGTATAAAGCCATTTGATGATAATCATTAAGAAAAGATAATTTCCACCTGTTGCATTAAATGATCCATCCTTTTTAGACCACCACCTTGTGGCCAACCTACATGGCCGAATAAAATAGTACCTTAAGAGTTTATTTTAGGTCTTCCTCACCTTCAAATTTGGAAAGTTCTTTTCCCTGTGTTAATTTCAGCACATTTAAAGGCACATGTAGCTTGTGAGACCATGGGCATGCTGCTCAATTTAGCCCAGCATGGTGATTATTTTCTTTCTGAATTATAGTGTGTGAAGAAATTCAAGGAGGCTGGTGGTGTAACTTAGGCACTTGCTAGAGGTTTTTTTGTTTCTAAAAGATGTGGTGTAATTCAAGAAAACCTCTTGGAAATTAAAAGGAGGTTGGTTGCGCTTTCCAACTGTTTTTCAGAACATTCTAGGTCATATTTCAAGAAAGGAAAAGAGTCGCAAATCATAGAGGGTTAGGGGACATGATGTTACCAAAACCTGATAAAACCCAATAGCATAGGCTGGATTTGTTTTCTGATCACCCAGCCCCCATGCCCTCGTTAGGATTTGAGATTCCAGGAGAAAAAAACCCTTGCCATGTGATTTTCAGAGCTGCTGTTGACTAATTACCAAGCACTCGGCAAGTCACTTATTTACTTAGTTTAATTTTTAATTTCCAAAACGTTATATTCAAGTTAAATCTGCCCAGCTTCCTTTTCCATCACTGGCAAATAGTTTTTCATGGTAGTTAACCATTCTTCAAGACCGAGGAAGAAACACTTAACAAGCATAAAGTATTTAGAAATCATTGTATTTCTGCTCTGAACTGTTACTTATTGACACAGATTAAAGCCTTGAAGATTAGTGAAAACGAGAGAGGATACTGAAAGGTTTAGTCCAGGTTTAGCTGCTCAATGATTGTGATCTTCCCTGGGTTACCTAAATTCTAATTTTCTAAGGAATTACTTTTTCTGTAAGTAGTGGAGTATTTCCACATTACCTACACAACACGGATTAACTTTTTGTTTTGGTTTTGACATTCAGTGGTCCTCTAACTAGTTTTTGTTTTGTCTTGTTTTGTTTTGAAGAAAAAAGTTATCACTTCACAATAGCTCCCAGCACATTCCAGGGGAGCGGAAAACTCTCAAACCACTGAGCTCCAGTAAAGCCAGAGAGAGTCGCTCAGCCAGCCCCCTGCATTAGTCTGAAGGGGTGTTGCTCCTCCGCGATCACCCGACAGTGGTTTCAAGTCGTATTTGTACTCCAGAAAAAATGATGAGGACTCTTCATTCTAGATATTGAGATTTGCTCCCAAGCAGCAGAACTTTTAAGTTTGCAGATGACAGAGAGCTACCAGGACATACCAGCATATCCCTTCTACATCCTAAAGGAACAGGCTTACTTACAAAAGGCGCACAGCGACATACAATATGACCCAGCAGTTCCACTCCTGGGTATAAACACAAAAGAACAGAAAACAGGTGTTCACATTTGTACATGAATGTTCATAGCAGCACTATTCACAACAGCAAAAAGGGAGACAGCCATAATGTCCATCAGCTAAGGAAGGGGTAAACAAAATATGGCATATCCAGACCAGAGGCTCATACCTGTAATCCTAGCACTTTGGGAGGCCAAAGCTGGAGGATTGCTTAAACCTAGGGATTTGAGACCAGTTTGGGCAACATAGAGAGACCCTGTCTTTTTTAAAAAATTGTATTAAATACATTTTTAAATAATAAAATATGATATATCCATACAGTAGGGTATTATAAAATAACAAAATGTGATATATTCATACAGTAGGATATTAGTCTGCTGTAAGGAGGAATGATGTGCTGATATATGCCACATTATGGAAGAACCTTGAAAACATCATGTTAAGTGAGAGAAGCCAAGTAGTAAAGACCACAAACTGGATGATTCTCTATATATAAAATACCCAGAGCAGGCAAACCCTTAGAGACAGCAGATTGGTGATTTGCTAGGGGATGGGGAAGGAAGGAATGGGAGTGACTGCTTAATGAGTACAGGGGCTTCCTTTTGGGATGATGAAAGAATTCTGGAACTAGATAGGGGTGATGGTTGTACAACATTGCAAATGTACTAAAGTCACCAAAATGCACACTTTAAAATGGTTAAAATAGTGAATTTTATGTGTATTTTTTCTTCCCCTCAAAAATGGGGCATATTAGAGAAGACATTTCTGAGTGTAGCTGGACCCCAAATACACATGTCTTTGGGGCAAGGCAGGTAATAAAAGAAAAGGCTGCCCAGGTGATGGAAAAAAAAAAAAGATGTGGGGTCTACATTCCACCCTAAAAAGACTAAAATTAGACATTTTAAAAGACAATGTGCTAACAACACAACAAAAATCACGGCTGATAGATGAGCCCAGGCAAACAGGAGGTGCAATCCCTGACGTAAAGGAAACTGAGGTAGTCCTTGGCACAGGTTTCTGTTAGCTCACTGGAACTTCTCAATATAGTGTAGAGACTTGAAAAGTTGGGTGACACAGATGCTTTAGATACAACAGGCTTTGGGTGACCTTTAGCGACCCAAATCACTGAGGTTAAACTTCTTTGGTGGGTTTGCTGTTAGTTAAAGATAAAAAAGATAAGGAATGTGTGGACATCAAGATGGTCCTAGAATGAAACATACCACTTGCTCTGTTATCCTCACTTGGCTTATGGGAATAAACATAACCGTCCGGTCTAACTCACAAAGAGATGTGTGGCCTGAGACAAGTGACTTAGGCTCTCAAAAGTTCCCATTTCTTCATCTGGAAAATGGAGATTATAGTGATTGTAAAATCTCACTGCCTATCTATCTTCCTTATTGCCTGTCTTTGCTACTAAAATATAAGCTCCTCTCTGAGAACAGGAAATGTGCTATTTGTGTTCACCCTTTTTCACCCAGGACCCGTCACAAAGCCTGACACTCAGTAAGATTTTGGTATTTGATAAATGATCTGGAGTGAAGTCAAGAAAGGGCTTGATGGGGCCCACAGGAAAGCTCTCTCACAACATCTGAAGGGAATTTTATTTGTGAGAGATGAAACTTGACCTTAATACTGCCATGGAACAGAAAACTAGGGCTAAGAGCTAGAATCTGCAGAGTTGTGTTTAGTCCCATGTTATGAGGTGAGATGACTACCTGGGCAAGTAATGACATTCCTAACACTGGAGGCATTTAAACACCAGTTTTGTAACTATTTGGCCAAAAATCATCAAAAAATCAGGCTTGGTAATATGGGATCTACATTTCCGCATGGTCTCCTCCTGGAGTGGAAGAGAGGCTGCTTCCTTTACACAGCATGTACATTTGTCACAGGCCCCACCTCTCCCTATTGGTCCCCAGTACTGCAATAGTTTCTTATACTTAGCCTTCTTCAGGCACCTAAGGGCATCCTATGAATGTGCAGCCCCTGAATATTTGCTAAATGATCCGAGGTGAAATCAAGCAAAGGCTTGAGGGGCCCGCAGGACGGCTGTCTCCCAGCATCTGGGAGACACTTGGCACTTTAAATGTTAAAGTGAGCCAGTGTGTGTCAGGTGTTTGAAGTCAACAGGCTGTAACTTCCTTTCTAAACCTGAGATTCCCTCATTCACACTTTCATTCCTGCATTCAGACAGCCAGGTGTTGGATGCCAGGAACAGGGTTGTTAGGTACCTAAGGTAAAATCAGGAGTTCTCTGACAATTCCCGGCCTCAGGGATCTCATGGTCTTAAAGGCTCTATAGACAGGTAAGCACATAATTACAGTCATAGGTCATAGTAAGCTATCTGTTAATCTTCCATTGTGTTTGTCTTTCACAGTGCACCAAGACCTGTGGCGAAGGCTTCAGGTACCGCAAGGTGGTTTGTGTGGATGAGGACAAAAGCGAGGTGCACGGCGTGCACTGTGACGTGAGCAAGCGGCCTGCAGATCGCGAGACCTGTAGTTTGCCAGCCTGCGAGTATGTCTGGATCACAGGAGAATGGTCAGAGGTACCTTTCTGGGGAATCTGTAGCTGTCTTCAGCTCAGCTACAGCCTGAGGGTGGCAGAGAGAGAGAGGGCAGGAATGTGGGAGACTCGGACCCACCTGTCAGTTCTGCCACCATGAACTGTGTGTTCTCAGACAAGTCCCTCAGTCTTCCTGGGCTAGAAGTCCCCGTATGCAAAGTGGGACATGGGTGAGAGATGTTCTCTAAGCTCCCTTCAACTCTGTGTGATTCACCCTGATAGCCTGTGGGTATGATAAGGAAGGAGTTATTACATTCATAGGATGCCTTTAGGTGCCTGAAGAAGTAGAAGTCTAAGTGTAAGAAACTATTGCAGGACTCGGGAGCAATAGGGACGTGTGAAGAATGTGGCAAATGCAGGCTCTCTTCCACTCCAGGGGATTCCATGCAGAAACATAGATACAACATTACCAAACCTGATTTTTCAAGAGAGGATAGAAATCTGGACTTCCATGTGAGAGCTCCTAACTTAAAAATGTGGGTTCAAATTCTGTGTTTAAAACATTGTACAGGGCAAGCCAAACACTTCTATGAGGCAGATGTGGGTTGCCCATTTAGCAATCTCAACTCCAGAGAAATGAAGTAATGTCCTGTCATAGCCAAAGAATCTCATGTCAATTTTTTTCTTTTATCTGTTTGCACATAATACCTACCTAGATCCTTTTTATTATTAATAAAACAATAGTACTAAAAGCATGATTATATTATTTTCAAACCTCATATTTTCAAATACTGAAAGATCTGTGACATCAAAACCAGTTGTTGTCATTTGCCCAAAAGAATGTAGAGATTTGAAAGGGAAGCCTCTGGACTCCCGGTGAAGGTGCTAATGATGTTGAGGTAATGAGTTTGCTCCCACTGGGCCTCTTCAAAGTTTCACAGGGCAGCCGTTTCACATTGTAATGGAATGAATATTTGCATTAGACGATATGCATTGGGTGTTGACTTGTTTCTGCACTAAAGCTGATCCTCGAGTCTTTTCTTACTGTCTCTCCCCATCCTTCACTGTACTTCAGTGATTTTGTCCTCCAGAGTGACACGTATCAATGTCTGGAGACCTTTTTGTTTGTCACAGCTGAGGAAAGTGGGTGCTACTGGCATCTAGTGGGTGGAGCCAGGGGGTACTACTAAACATCCTGCTAAACACAGGACAGCCCACAACACAGAATTATCCAGCCCAAGTATCAGTGGTTCCAAGAAATCCTGCTGTTCCCCAACCTGCTTGTTCCTGGTATGCCCTGAATAGTGCTGTGAGCCCTCAGAGAGTGGAGGGGAGACATGCTTATATATGCCCTCAGAGAGTAGAGGGAGACATGGTCCATATCACTGGGGAATAGATGTACTCTTGGCCAGCCAGGAACATGTGGAATCCAAATGACTGTTCAGGAGAGTTCTTGACGTTGGGTTTGAGGCATAGGATCCAGTCCATCCAGATCTCAAGTTGGGGGAAGGTGCAAAGGGGTACCTAGGGAGGGCTCCTTATCTTCAAATTGCCCCTTCTGCTCCTCAGAGGGTGTAGTTCCTAACTTCTTGCTCCCAGGGCTGTCAAACAAGGACACTCTGTGGCTCTCAGTAGAGAAGAGAAGAGCCTTCCTGTCCCCTCTCTTTTTCCTTGCTTAGGTCTCTGTCCTTTTAATCATCCATGGCTCTGCCTTCTTAGGGGCTTCTCCTCTTAGTTTCTGGCTCGGTTCTTATCTGGCTGGATTTCTACACCTTTCACCTGGCCTAGTTTGATATCCTCACCTTTGCTAATTTCTTGTGCAATACTTGTATTATACCCAAAGAATTTTGGTCTTTTTCTAAGACTTGAGTCATGTTAGTCCTACAGCTTTTATATAACCTCAATCCCCAAACAAGGAAACAGGGAGAAGATTTTTTTAAATAAATAAACAAAACTTTCCACATGATTGCAAATTCTCAGGTATACTTGGATTGAAAAAACTGCGAATTCACGAAGACCAGAGAGCTGAAAACAGGACATAGCACAGTTACAAGGACCACAGGGAAGAGAGCCTGCAAGGGGAGACGTGACTAAAGGAATGGCATCAGAATTCTCTCTAGAAAAGCAAGACAGGCCTTCTCTCTGGGACTTCTTTTACCTTTACCTAGGGTGTTCTTTGTGTTCATCTCTGCTCCACCTGCATTTGAGGAAGCCTGGGCCAGACCCACAAAGGGACCTCCCTCACCCTAATTGGTGTATGTGCTTCCCTACTGGGACCGAAACGCATCACTCATGCAGGGATCCCACATTTGTATGATTTGATTATTTTCAAATCAGAATGATATGCCAGGCTCAGTGGCTCACGCCTGTGATCCCAGCTCTTTGGGAGTCTGAGGTAGGAGGGTCGCACAAGGCCAGGAGTTCAAGACCAGCCTAAGCAACATAGCAAGACCTCATCTCTATAAAAAAAAAAAAAAAATCCAACAAATTAGCCAGGCATGGTGGTGAATGCCTATAGTCCCAGCTACTCGAGAGACTGAGGCAGAAGGATTACTAGAGCCCAGGAGGTGAAGGCTGCATTAAACCATGATCATGCCACTGCCCTTCAACCTGGGTGACAGAGTGAGACTGGGGGGGAGATAAGGGAGGGAGGGAGGGAGAGAAGGAAAAGGAAGGGAGGAAGAGAGGGAGGGTAAAAGAAAAGAAAAGTAATGCATGGTCATGAGGAACCAGGCACATACACCAAGGCATGTAGAGTCTACAGCAATAGCCTCCCTCCCTAGAGAGAACCTTCCAATCCTTCAAAACTCTACTCTGGAAGCCATCTGAGGGAACCATAGGCGGTCAACATTATCACCGTGCTGATATCAGCTAGCTGAGAGTATCTGTTCTTTCCAGCTTTTTCTCAGAGATGAGGAGGCCTCTACACAAAGCCTTGCTATATTTGGGGCTCTGTTTCATCAGCAAGCACCTATTTTCTACTGGGAATTCCACATAAATGGCCAGTGGGCTGCTTTTGCTTCTGGTTGGTAGGGTTCAAGATTCTTATTACTAGCCAGGCACGGTGGCTCACACCTGTAATCCCAGCATTTTGGGAGGCCAAGGAAGGAAGATTGCTTGAGGCCAGGACTTTGAGACCAGTCTGAGCAACATAGTAAGATTAAAAAAAAAAAAAACTAACCCGATGTGGTAGTATGTATTTGTAGTCCCAGCTAATTGGAAGGCTGAGGTGGGAGGATCATCTGAGCCTGAGATGTCAAGGCTGCAGTGAGCCATGATCGTGCCACTGTCCTCTAGCCCGGGTGACAGAGTAAGACTCTGGCTTAAAAAAAAAAAAAAAAGAGTCCCATTTCTTGCCTTCTCAAATGTATAGCCTTGTTTAAGTTAGCATGGACTGATGTCAACACATGCAAGCGCCGGGTTAGACATGCTATGTTACCCACAGTGTGGGCAGACAATGTTAGCCACAAATGTCCATGCAAGAAACACCCAGCCTCGCCCTACACATCCCTGGCCTGGTGTCAACTGGGCCTTCAGGCATTTGAACAGCAGTAGCCAAAGAAGGAAGAAACTATGCAGAGTATTACCAGGTCTCGAGCCAACTGGAAGGGAAAACCCAGAGATGCTCTGCATGCCTCTGGCTGGATATGTTCTCTCCTGTCTTCAAGGAGAGCCTTGTCCCTGGAAAAGTTACAAGAGGAAAACCATGTGGCAATAGGAGACATTAGGGCAAAGCAGATACTGTGGCTTCTAACTGCGCTTGAGATTTGCGCTGTGGTCCTTCCCCAGAAGAAGCACAGCACACCACCTGTGGCATGCCTCCCCCAGAACCTTAGGTCTAGAGAATATTGATACTCTATTCTAATTTTATGTGGCACCTTTACAAAGGATAGCCAGTTATTTGATGCCATTGCCTAAAAGTATAATCAAATCTAAATTAATCGTAACTTATTTTTTAAATAATAAATTATATAAAATACTTAGCGAGGAAGGTTGAACATAATGAACATATTCTAAAACTTTATTTTTTTTTTTTTGAATCAGGGTCTTCCTGTGTCACTCAGGCTGGAGGGCAGTGGCATGATCATGGTTCATCACAGCCTCAACTGGCTAGGCTCAGCAATCCTCCTGCCTCAGCCTCCTAAGTAGCTGGGACTACAGACATGTACCACTATGCCTGGCTAATTTTTTTATTTATGTTTTCTGTCGAGATGAGGTCTCGCTGTGTTGCCCAGGCTGGTCTCAAACTCCTGGGCTCAAGCAATTCTCTTGCCTTGGTCTCCCAAAGCACTAGGATTACAGGCATGAGCCACCATGCCTGGCCTACTATAAACGTTATAAATAATTTTAAAGTTACCATGCGATTTAGCTAGAGAGAGAGAGAGAAAAGCAAAAGGTAACTTGCCAGCCAAGAGCTACAGCCAGGGAGAGAGAAGAAAGAAGGAAATTGAGTGGAGGGCAGATAGGAAGAAAGACGGTCCCGGGGTCCCCTTTTGGCTAGGTGCTGGGATCTCACACTCAAAATACTGACTCCAAGATTGGCTGCTGGCTTCTTTTCCCCTCCCAATTTAGTGGTCACTGTAGGTTTGGAAAAGGGCAATTTGCCAGCCGGTGCAGATGAATGAATGACAGCAGGAGCACCTCCTTGCCTTGAAATCCCTGGAAGGGACTGGAGGCACCCCCACCTGCAGAGGGGGCCAAGAAGATGCCAAGGAAGCTCCGGATCCGGGAGGCGCCCTGTAGGGTCGCCCATCTCCTATGTGCTGGGGCCTGCCGCTTGAAATGAATAAATAAGCTAATGAAGTGAGAGCTTTCTGCAGCACTGTCGCAGGGTCAGCGCTCAGTGCGGAGGTCAGGGGCCTATTGTGGGCTGTCCCCAGGAGCTGCTGGAACCTCTCCTTTCCACCCCTGTCTTGGCAGTGCTCAGTGACCTGTGGCCAGGGCTACAAACAAAGGCTTGTCTCGTGCAGCGAGATTTACACTGGGAAGGAGAATTACGAGTACAGCTACCAAACCACCATCAACTGCCCGGGCACACAGCCCCCCAGCGTCCACCCCTGCTACCTGAGGGAGTGCCCTGTCTCAGCCACCTGGAGGGTTGGCAACTGGGGGAGCGTAAGTAGACCACTGAACTCTCAAGTCTGAAAGCGCTTAGATTTCAACCCTGTTTTAAGCACGCCCTTCCTGAGCGACTCTTCTTCCAGGAGGGACCCTGGTGAGAAACAGGAATTGGTGACTTGACGCAGGCTGACAGGAACCAAAGGGACCTTTTCCTCTTGGGCAGCTTGGCTTTGTGCTGAGCGCGTGGGCTCTGAAGCCAACATGGATCTGAATCCTGGTTCTGCCACTGCTCATGTGAACGACCTTGGGCAAGCTCTTGCATATCTTTGAAGTCTCAGTCTTCTCATCTGCAAAAAGGAAAGTTGTGAAGATTAAATGAGTTTATACAGGTTGAGCATCCCAAATCTGAAAAATCGAAATCCAAACTGCTCCAAAATTCAAAACTTTTTGAGTGCTGACACGACATTCAGCATTCTGGATCTCAGATTTTCAAATTAGGGATACTCAACTGGTAATAATGCAAACTATTCCAGAATCTAAAAAACTCGGAAAGGCAAAATCCTTTCAGTCCTAAGCATTTCAGATAAGGGAAACTCAACTTGTATATAAAATGCACTTAGGTCATAAGCGACAAATGTTATATTTTGCCACAATTTTTTTAGAAGCACTTAGAATCTGGCACATCATAAGAGTTACAGAAGGACAAGTTGTTGTTGTTTATGTTATTTTAAGAAGTCTATATGTTCTAGTCCTTCTATATGAGGAATACTTCATTGCAGTAGGGGTATAAGCAAGGCAGAATATTCTAAATTGGGACTCCCTTGGAAAATTGTCACAACCCTTTGTCTCTGGACTACGAGGCTCTTAGTCTTGAAATATGATCAGGCAAAAGTGTATGACAATTGGAAAGTAGTTAGGGTTTGAATCCTGGTTCTACCATGACCTTGAACAAGTTCCTTAACATTTGAGCCCCAATCTCCCACCTGTAAAAATAGGATAATGGGAGTACTATCTCATAGGGTGACTGTGAGCCTTAAATTAAAAAAAAAAGTGTGTATATAAAATAACGAATAATTTTATACGTATATATAAATGTTTTATACATACATATGTGTGTTTATATAGGTATGTATGTGTAAATATGACTCTGTAAAGCTTATCACAGAGATTAGTCCATAGCAAGTGCTCAATAAATGTCAGCTATTTGTTTTCAGCAACGAGGTTCTTAAATGACACCCTAATATTTACTGAACTCAGAAGCCCACGTCTCCCCTATGCAATAGCCACACTGCTGACTCTGGCTTGCCTTCCAGTGCTCGGTGTCTTGTGGCATTGGAGTGATGCAGAGATCTGTGCAATGTTTAACCAACGAGGACCAGCCCAGCCACTTATGCCCCACTGATTTGAAGCCAGAAGAACGAAAAACCTGCCATAATATCTTTAACTGTAAGTTGGCCAACAGAAGCCATCTTTGTTTTAGCACAAAGAATAGGGTTTGTTTGTTCATTTGTTTGCCTGCCCTATTTAGAAATACATAGTGTTTTTTTTTAATAAAGAAATTATTCCCTTTGCTAAAAAACTTTAGCATAAACAATGTAATTCATTCTGTAGGCAGATAAACTATGCATCTCAGAGCATCACACCCCATTTTTGCTATTTGTGTTTTCTAGGTGAGTTACCTCAGACCTGCAAGGAGGTAAAAAGACTCCAAGGTGCCAGGGAAGATGGTGAATATTTCCTGATCATTAGAGGGAAGCTCCTAAAGGTGACTGATTTTTGGATACCAGTCATTGTTTTGAGAATGTTCTTAGAACAAGGATCCATTGCTGTCATTGTCTCATTTCCAAGCCACCCTTCATGAGTTATTTCTGTTCTTTCAGATATTCTGTGCAGGGATGCACTCTGACCACCCCAAAGAGTACGTGACACTGGTTCATGGAGATTCGGAGAATTTCTCCGAGGTTTATGGGCACAGGTAGGAAAGCCAGGGTCAGAAGAGTCCAGATGCCTGGCAGTCCCTGGAAATACTTTCCCATCCTTACCAGAACGTTCTCTCTGTAAATTAGGTTGCACAACCCAACAGAATGTCCCTACAATGGGAGCCGACGTGATGACTGCCAATGTCGGAAGGATTACACAGCAGCTGGGTTTTCCAGCTTCCAGAAAATCAGGATAGACCTGCCCAGCATGCAGATAATAAGTAAGTTCAGTGAGGTGTCATGCAGGCATGTGTTCCTTCCTTCCTCCATTCAGCCAGCACGTGTGTACCCTATAATGGCCAGCTGGGAGGTGCTGAGGACATGAAAGGGAATAAGATCAGGAGCTTACAGTGCAGTAATGACAATCCCACAGGAAGGATTTTGTACTTTCTGTTCACTGATAGAGCCTGGAAGGTGGCCTGGCACAGGGCAGGTGCTCCATCAGATTTGTGATGAATGAATGAAATGAATGAATGAAGTAGATGAAAGCACATTAAAGCAGCACCGTTGCAGTGGGGGGAGTCAGGACAACTTCCCAGAAAATATGACATCAAAGTGGAGACCTTAAGGTCAAGTAGGGGTTAGCCAGGTCACCGCGGGAAAGGTAGAGGTGGCACGAAAATATTCGAAGTAGAAGAAACAGTAGGAAAATAAAACTCAAAGCTAAGAGATTCGTGGGACAACATTCACCCCCCACCCCAGCCCCCACACCTGGCTCCCACCAGCACAGTGTACTTGCTTACATGGGCATAAAACTAATTTTGTCCAACTGTCAATTTGCAGAAGAGAAATGGAACACAGAATTACCTTTGCTAAACCATCCTGTGCATGGGCTGATTTCATCCTCTGGCTAGAACTGCATCTCTGTTGGGGACATTAATCATAGGAGCGGTTAAGGACTGCCAGAGTATCTCAATATGTTCCCTTGAATGGAGGAAAACAGAATAATGAATAATTAACTTTTTCTCATTAACATGATACCCATAATTCTGCATTGCTTTTCTCTTGAGGTAGATTAAACTTGATTTGTACCAAGATAGTTTTAATTTCCTTTGGCTACACTGATCAGGGCTAAAGGCAGAGGGCTGCAGTTTCTCCACTTAGAAAAAGCCCAGCTAAGACCCAGGGGCTCTAAATGCTGAGGTAGGCGAGGGTTCCTTTTCTTGTAGAGTGGGACACTCAGATTTTCCCTTCACCAAAGTGTGGTGAACTGTAGAGAAATCAAGGCCTTCGCCCATTCCCCAAAGACAAAGCAGCAAGATGAAAACCTGCCTCTGGCCTCCAGTCCCACCAGCAGACAACATTTGCAGAACTCTCCGTTTAACCCTCCTTATCCATTTGCAGAGCTGATCTCAGGGGCTACAAGAAGGGTTAAAACCATGAGTTCTGGGTCGGTGTTGTTTTTATTGACTTTTTTTTTTCTCTTAATTACAAGCTAGTCCCAAACTTGAGAAACTGCCATTAATAATTTCAAGATGTGAGTTCTAATTGCTCCACATTTTGGCAATAATAGTGCCTAGGCCATGGGAGGACAGATGAAACCTTAGGGAATGACTCCTAAGTAGCTGGAAATGCTTTCCTGGCCTATGTCCCCCTGGCTGCACGCCCACAATGCCATGTCGCAGGAGGTTCTCAACCAGCTAATTACACTGCCTTTAAGAGAGGTAGTTCATGTGTTTATTTATGTAGGAATTGATCCCAACGTCATTTGAAACCCCCTGTTGGTTCCATACTGTGAGGAGACAGTTGGTGCTGATAAAACGCAGAGAATGGAGCTCTCAGAACCACACATATGAGGACAAAGCCAGTGCACATCTGGATCCATTTGTTCACTAATACTTCAAATTGTTTCTCTCTCTCCCATTCCCTCTTCTTCTTTTTCTTCCCTTCTGTCTCCTTGACAATATCCTGTTCTTTCCCTGCTCTCTCCCACTCTTACTTCCCTCTCCCTTAAACCCTTTCTTTACCCTGCAGCCACGGACTTGCAGTTTGCAAGGACAAGTGAAGGACATCCTGTCCCTTTTGCCACCGCTGGAGACTGCTACAGCGCTGCCAAGTGTCCACAGGTATGTCCTTGGAGCCTTCCCCCTTACCTTCCCCTTCCACGTTAGCCCAGGGCCACCCTCAGTGGTCGTCTATCCCTGGGAAGGTCTTTAGAACAACTGCTCTGGAGGGCAATCTGGCACATGTATCAAGGGCCTCACAAATGCTCTGGAGTCTAATCCTGTCATTCAGCTCCTAAAAGTGGTTCCTAAGAAAACGATCACAGCCACGTGCCTAACTTCTGCACTCAGCAAAATGCATCAACTTCGAAACAGGAGAGATGCTGTATGTCAAGGGCTTGGTTAAATAAATGATGATGGTTAATACATGAATATTGTACAGTCAGTGTAGTGCTGGTAAATGTGTAAATAGTCTTCTCTCCTTGATTGATGTCAAGCTGTCAACATTTTAACACTAAATGGAGAGTTAGGACGAAATGCCCACACTCTCAAGAGCCAGTCTTGGCGAGTGCCAGCACACCATTGTCAGTACTGAACATTCTGAATATTGTATGATAGAGAAAAATACTCACAGGATTAGGTAAGAAAACAAGATGCAAAACAGTATATGTAATAGGATCCCATCTATGTTTTTAAAAAATGTACAAGTAGAGAAAAAGTCTGGAGACTTCTTTGGAATATCCGTAGGGTATATTGGTAAATTTTATTTTTAATTTTTACTTATTGTGTTTAACTTTACTCAGTTTTCTAAATTTTTCCAAATAAGTGTGAAACCAATTTTTAAAAAAGAAATAAATATTGGACCTGCAAATCTCAAAATTTGCAAGACCTCTAAGGGTTTCCTTTGACTTCTTAATGGTAGCCAAAAATGCTTCCAGAATAGTCTTCAGAACAAATCAGCTGTCATTTCTCGAGTGGTTACTTTGTGCCAGCCACCAGCTTTGTTACTGGAGACTCACAAAAGCTCATCCCTTGAGGAATGTATAGCCTATTGGAGAGAATGACAGATACATGAATAACCATGGTATATAATAATATATTCTAGAAGCCCTCCAGGACCAAGGCACAGGGCTCTGTAGATATCATTGACTCACACTGTCAACCCTACTTCAGACCCATAAAACGGGCAGTGTCAGACCAGACATGCAGATTTGTAGTCTGGAGCCCGGCAGGAAAATTTCTGCCCATTCTGACGTTCTGCACTATCTTGCCATGTCAGAGGTATGGCAAGTTTTAACTTGCCTTTTGAAGCATGCTGTAATAATTAGCCTGGGCTAACTTTGCAAAGCAGGCGTTGGTCTTTGCAAGAAGCTTCTGCACTTGGAAGGCAGGACAAGCAGTGAATTTGGTGATTCTTGGTTTTTTGTTGTTGTTGTTGTTTTGAGTTGGAGTCTCACCCAGTCGCCCAGACTGGAGTGCAGTGGCCGCTCCTGGCCACCGCAGCCTCCACCCGCTGGGCTCTGGCGATCCTTCCGTCTCAGCCTTCCAAGTGGCCGGAACTACAGGAGCGTGCTACCACGCCCGGCTAATTTTTTGCTTTATTGTAGAGATGAGGTCTTGCCAAGTTGCCCAGGCGGGTCTCGAACCTGCGGGCTCAGGCAATTCACTCACCTCAGCCTCCCAAAGCGCGGGATTACAGGCTGAGCCACCGAGCCCGGCTGAATTTGGTGATTCTAGACAGGAGAACTTGGCCGCCGTTTTCTCTTTGGTTCCCATGAGTTCTTCAAAAGCTGCTGTTAAACTCCCTGTTGGGCATTTCCCACTTTGCCTGTGAGCCTTTAAAAGTCAGAAGATGGGGACGGGGTGATGTGTTCAGAATCCCAAGCACTGTCTCCAAGGATGGATTTACCCCCAACCACAGAGACCCAAGACAAACACATCTGAATTTTCTTTTAACGGAGTGTTTTTTCAGCCTCTAGCTTTAGAAGAGCATTGCTAAACATTTTAGAGAAGTGAAGAGGAAGCTCTCAGGGGAGAAGGAAAATAAACAAAGGACATAATGGTAATAAAGAGCCTTTCCTCCAATTACCCAGGAATTGAAAACTTTTGAAATGCAGTTTTTCAGAGCAGTTGATGGCTTCAAACGTCCCATTGGTATTGGTGACATTTTAGTGGCTAATAGCTTGGCCCTGGTCCTGCCTTTTTCAAATGTCTCAGGATTTTCTTGTGCGCATCTTTTGGGAAGTTTAAGTAAATGAAAAGTAATTTGCATTCATTTATTTTAATAATTCAGAGACAGATGAACTGATTGATTTGCTAAATCTTGACAATGAAGTAATTCCTAATGGGAAAACCCAAAGCCCATGAGAGGCTTATTTGTATTTTTTCCAGCCCATTCTTCAAACTATATTGGATACTTGTATTTTTATTTATTTATTTTGAGTCAGGGTCTCCCTCTGTTGCCCAACCTGGAGTGAGCGCCCTAGCATGATCATGGCTCACTGCAGCCTCAAACTCCTCAGGCAAGCCTTCCACCTCAGCCTCCCAAGTAGCCTGCACTATAGGTACATGCCTCTATACCTGGCTAATTTTTTGACTTTTTTGTAGAAACAAGGTCTCACTATGTTGCCAGGCTGGTCTCAAGGTCCTGGCCTCAAGCAATCCTCTCGCCTCAACCTCCCAAAGTGTTGGGATGACAGGCATGAGCCATCATGTCGGCCTTGGTTACTCTTAGAATGCAATTCCTTAGACATGAATTGAGCACCAACTGATGAAAGATATGAGGTTTTCAAATCAGTTTTCCAGGAAAAGGTTTGTAGAAACCAGGATTGTGCAGACTGCCTTGGAGTGGATGGTTTGATCCTTTGACCTAATGATTGCACAGAAATCAAAACAGAGGGATGCTGTGTTTAAGAATCTGTTTCTTCCTCCTCATCCATTGCTGCTGTTTGGGGGATTTATCAATAAAGACAGTTTCCCAAGTGCCTTTATCTGAGAATGTAACCAGAATGTTTGGGGTTTTTTTTAAACCTTGATCACAGTAGATGCAACATTGTTATTATTGATGATACTATTAATGATA
Organism: Carlito syrichta; assembly: GCF_000164805.1. NCBI lineage: Eukaryota > Metazoa > Chordata > Mammalia > Primates > Tarsiidae > Carlito > Carlito syrichta. The sequence continues at coordinate 346,684 of NW_007247466.1, forward strand.
TTAATCGCTAGTATTCATTGAGCACTGGCTACGCTTTAGGCCCTGTGCTCAGCATGCCTCGTCAGCATAGTATTTCATCCCCACCATGTTCTATGAGCTTTCCCTCCTTTTGAAGATGAAGAAAGTGGGACATAGAAAGGTTGGGTAGGCCGGGCACAGTGGCTGAAGCCTGTAATCCCAGCACTTTGGGAGGCCAAGGTGAGGGGTTGCCTAAGCCTGTGCGTTCGAGAATGGCCTGGGCTACTTGGTGAGACCTTGTCTCTACAATAAATTAAAAAATTTGCTGGGCATAGTAGCGCACACCTGTAGTTTCAGCTACTTGGAAGGCTGAGATGGAAGAATCGCCTGAGCCCAGCAGGTCAACACTGGGGTGGCCGTGAGTATGCCAGTACTCTCCAGCCTGGGTGACAGAGTGAGACTCCAATTCAAAAAAAAAAAGAATGAAAGAAAGAAAGGTTAGTTAACTTGCCAAACCCATGTGGCTGCTGCTCAGTGAAGACTGGATTTGACCCCGTGTGTCTGAGTCCATATCCATGATAATGGATGCGTCTTTCTGATTCTGTTTCCAAACAAGATTTCTGCAACATTTGCTCCTGGTCAGTGGAGAATAGGATGCCTCTTTGGTTTAAGTATATGTTTTGCAAACCTTTATGGACCATCTAGAGAATGCATAACCCTTAATTACTTTACCTCTTTAAAACCAACAACAGGAGGTAGTCGTTACAACTCTTGTTCCCTTTAGACCCCAAAGATAAGGCCTTTGGGGCAAATATGTCCCAGAGTTAGAAAGAACATTAGGTCTTTACTTCGCTGGTGGCACTCAGCTTTTAGAGTGTGAACGGTCAGCTAGGATGTTTGCTGGAAATGCAGGTCCCTGAGCTGGAAAAGGCAGGAGGAGGATGAGGAGGACCTCCTGCTGCATTTGAGTTTGTAGCCCTTCTGAGAAGACAGATCTAATAGGCACATAGAGAGAGCATGCTGAAACACTAGGCACCCAGATGGGCTGAGGGTGCTGTCAGGAAGGAGGCCAGGTCAGAGCCTGGACCTTCCAAGAACTTCGGTGCCAAAGCAGATCGTCTCTTTTCTCCCACAGTACAGGTGGGACAGGCAGTCTGAGTAGGAGGCAGGATGGAGGGAGGAAAGAGGGGGTTTCTTGGCACCTGTGTGGTCTACGCATTGTGAATAGTGAGGATCTTCATCTCCAGGTAGGAGTGACAGAAAGATAAGAAAATGGCCAGTGGGGTAACGTAACGTACAGCATCCAGTGTCTGAGTAGGCGTCAGTACAGCCGCAATCACAGACACCTGGGCATTGAGGCCATTCAGCATAAGAACCACTGGCATCTGAATAGTGATGTCATAAAAATAATGTCCCAGGCTGGGTGCGGTGGCTCACGCCTGTAATTCAGCACTGTGGGAGGCCAAGGTGGGAGGATTGCTTGACCCCAGGAATTCAAGACGAGCCTGGGCAACATAACACGACCTCATCTCTAAAAAAATAAAAACATCAAAATTAGCTGGATGTGGTGGCACATACCTGCAGTCCCAGTTACTCAAGAGGCTGAGGAGGGAGGATCACCTGATCCCAGGAGGTCAAGGCTGCGGTGAGCTGTGGTTGTGCCACTGCAGACAGAGTGAGGCTCTGACTCAATACATACATACATACATACATACATACACACACAAATAATGTCCAAAATCATTAAGGATCGCCTCTCTCTGCCAGGTAATGAGTTACATGCATCATGCCTTTTATCTAATCACCTCCTATTTGCAGGTTAATCTTACTAATCCATTTTACAGACGGGCTCAGAAAGGTTAAGCTCTTGCCCAAGGTTACACTGAGAGTAAGCAGTATCAAGCCCCCTACTGCCCATAAGCGACTGTTACACTGGAGAGCTCAAACAAACATGAAACAATTAGAAAATGCAGGACAGATTCCAATAGGAATCTGTCTCCTGAGTAGCAGCGTGGGCTATTGGTGAATTTAACTTAGTCCTCCCTCCAGTGCTCCTGGGGAGTCGAGTTTTATTACCTTCCATTTTACATAGGAACAAACTGAGGTTCTAAGATGCTTTAAAAATGCTTCTCGGATGGAATCGCAGGTTGGAAGAACTTTATTCACACGTGGGTCTGACTGGCCGTGAGCTCCACCTTGCCACTTTCCTAGCTTTATAAAAGGCTGTTTTGACGAAGGACTGGCTGGTCGGGTTCAGAGAGAAAGCAATCGGGAGGGCGTGTTCATGTGGAACATTCGAGCTCTGAAACTGCTCAACGTGGCGTAGGAAGCGCAGTAGAATCTATTTCGGATGCCTTTGCACAGTCATTTTTGAAAGACAGGGTGAGAAACAGAGACAGACAGAGAAAGCAACGAGAGGGTCTTTCTGCTGCACCATCTCCTTAGAAATAAATACTGAAGCACCTGAGGCCACGTTTTGAAAAGCACCGTTGGAACGGTTTGGGAGATACCTCAGTTTCCTGAGCCCGAAAGAAGCGGCCCCCGGTCCCAGGGGGTCTTGAGTGGGCCAACTGTGCCCTCTGCTGGCCCTTCTGGGGACAGCGCCTCTTCTTTGAAGTCCCGCCCTGCTGTGCTTAGTACGCGGTGTGCTAATCGCCCCAGGGAGCTGGAAGCGCAGGAAGCTTGGCAGCGAGATCTTGTTAGAAAAATTACACTGTGACATTTTGTTCCTGAAGGAATCTGATAATTGTGAGCAACATCAGGATTGCTGTGTTAGGGAGGCCGAATGGAGGTGATTGAGAGCGAGGACTTTGAAGTCAGGAAGATGTGAGTTGGGCTCTCACCTTATCCTGGAGAAGTTAATCACCTCCACTAAGCCTCAGTTTCCCCATCTGTAAAGAAAACCCCCTTGATCAGGTCTCTTTTGAAATGATTAAGATGATGCATGAAGAATAGCTGACCCTGTAAAAGCAAAACACCCTCCGTAACTAGTAGCTATCGTAATTAATATCCTTCTCCTTTCCGAAGTACCTTTTATTGCAGCACCTTTGCCTTTGCCTTTGTTTGGGACGTCACATGGGCTAAAACTCTTTTTTTGTTGGCCATTGATTCCAGGGTCGTTTCAGCATCAACCTTTACGGAACCGGCCTGTCTTTAACGGAATCCGCCAGGTGGATATCACAAGGGAATTATGCCGTCTCCGACATTAAGAAGTCACCGGTAAGGCTGCAGATTAGTGGGTGGATGAGTTTTGTTTTTTCTTTTCTTGATAACTACCACAGTGGTGCTGAAGGGAGGGAGGAGTGTGCTGTCCCACTCACTCAAGCCATTCTGCAAATTGTCAGGGAGAAAATCTAGGAAATAAACCCGAGGTGAAGTGTTTATATGTAGGGAAGGGGGAGAGCCTCACTTCCCTTCCGTGAATTCTTAAAAGACGTGAATCTGTGGACCCTCCAAGCAATTAGAAAACCTGCCTAGCCAGGAAGCTAAAAGCAGGAAGAAGCCACTCGTGAATGTGTGGCTCAGACCTCTTGCAATTAGCCAATGTGAGATTCGTTTTTGCGATCCCAAGGAATATGATCTTTCATTTTTCTTTAGAAAAGTTGGAATGCAAGTGGGGCTGGAAGAAAGAGAGAACTGATCAAACGTCTGGAGAGCTAGAGACAAACACACAGGTTCTACAGTCACCAATTTTTTCATGCTCTGAGAACTGGCTGCTCGGGGTATCGTCTACATGGCACCTCAGCCTCTCCTGGGAGCATACTGAAAATGCAGATCCTGGGGCCCAGACCTACTGAGTCAGGAGCAACAGCTGGACGAGGTCCCAGGTCATTGATGAGCACAGACTGTCCCAGCTTCACAGTGGTGTGAAAGCCATACACGATCAGTAGAAAGCACACTCGGAGTACTCATAGACCATTAGGACAGCATTCAATAAATTGCACGAAATATTCAACACTTCATTATCAAACAGGCTTTGTGTTGATGATTGTGTCCCACTGAAGGCTAAGGTCAATGTTCTGGGCACGTTTAAGGCAGGCTAGGCTCAGCTATGATGTTTGGCAGGTTGAGTGTATCAAATGCAATTTTGATTACGGTATTTTCAATTTACGGTGGGCTTATCAGGATGCAATCCCATCGCAAATCAAGGAGCAGCTCGGCAGTATGCTGTTTCTCACTGTGGTTGTATATCAGAATTCTGTGGGGAAGTTCAACATGCACATGCCCAGATCCTTCCTACCCAGATGAACTGAATCTCTGAGGGTGGCTCCCCAATCTCTTAGAAGGTCAAAGTCCCCAGGTGTTTCGGACGTGAAGTCAAGGCAGAACTGCCGCCCTGGCAGCCTTCCCTCCGAAGCTCTGGGGATGCCGAGCAGGAACCTGGTTCGTGGGTAAATCAGCATGAGTTGACCCAAAGCCCGGCCTGTTTCCCCAGTTCCACCTCAGCCGTGAGCCCTGCCTGGGGTCACCTCAGAAATGTGGGAGAGGAGAGAGAACAGGGAAGGTGGGGGTGTTACTCCAAAGTGGAGTTACCAGATAAAATACAGGACACCTGGTTCAATTGGAATTTCAAATACACAGGGAACATATTTTTACTGTTAAGTATGTGGTAATCATTGCATGTTACACATACTAAGGTGTGTATATTGTTTATCTGCAATTCAAATTGAACTGGGTATCTTGTATTTTTATTTGCCAAATCTGTCAATCCTATCAAAACTACCTCTGCCTAATCAAAATTAGAATTTAAAGAAGGAGTTCACCCTGCTTTGCCTGAAGAAGGGAGGAAATGTTCATTTGTGACTCTTCAGAACAATCTCAGTTTCCTAGATTCTTTTTCTAGCTTCCAGGGAGTTAAACTTGTGTTGGGGGGGCCCTGTCTCACTCCTTCTAAAGCCAATTAATGACCTCAAATTTGATTAACTAAATGGCCATATTGATTTTTTTGTAAACTAATCATTAAATATTTTTCCTGGTACTGAAAGGAATACAGACAGTGCCTGTGCTTTTAGAATGTGCACCCAGAGTATGTTCCTTCCCTCCAAAATCTATACATTGCTTCTCTTTTTGAAAAATTCAAGCTGTGTATTTTTATCATGTACAACATGTTTTGAAATACACATTGTGTTTCAGTGATACAGAACAAGAAAATTATTTTTCTAAAGCATGGCTGTAGGAAAACTATCTGCATAAACTGTAACATAAGTTGTAATTCTAGCTCTTAGCCAGTTACAAGTTTCAACCAGAAACGAAGTTATTAAAGCCAGGAGCGCCACCTTGTGGAGAGAATGATCACTACATGGGCTATTCCCCAAGTCTTTTGGGACAAGCTGGAGGAAGCTGGTTTGACAGTTGCCTGTTACTTTTTTTTTTTTTTTTTTTTTTTTTACCTTGGAGTTCTATGGCGGCTCAGAGAGCCTGAGTTCAGAATTAATCTCAACAGCCTGTCGAACATCCCTGTGAGTACCCGGGATCTGGGATTGAGCACTCGTTAGATCCTGGCTGTCTGGAAAACGCTGCCCTGTGCCTGACCTACATACGGTGTGGTCCACAGAGCAGCATCCTCTAGGGATGCTCCACGAAAATAGGCCTCCAGGCCCGATGCTCTTGGGGAAAAAAATGTATATTGTGTTTCCTTCCTGAAGAGTCACAGGGAGCTTTAACCTGTGAGGTTGGAATAAAGTATACAGCAAAGGAAAACTGTGTGGCTTGATTTGAACCAGCGTTCCCTTAAGAGCAGCGATTCTCAAACTCGCAGACTCTTGTGTGTCTCACGGCATCACCTGCAGGCTTGTTAACTACGACCTGGGGAGAGGCTGGAAATGTGCATGTCTAACCATCTCCCTGGGGATGTGAATGCCGTGTCCTGGGACCACACTTTGAGAACCACTGACCCAAATTAAACCAATCACAGAAACATTCTTTCAAAGTTATACCTTTCAACTTCCCCAAATAACCAGTGTTCCACAGAACACACTTTAGGAATTATGCAATTCTGCTCCCAGTCGATACCTACCACCATCTCGCCTCTGAGGGCTGAGACCCAGTCTCCTCTGTGACTCTCAGACCCCGGCCGGATTTCATCCCCCTTTCCAAACAGCCCTGCTGTGATTCAGCCCTCAGATAATCATCCCTCACTTTCTTTCTCTTTCCTTCTGGGAGCTACAGAGGGAAAGCACACAATGAAAACCTCAATTTCCCAAACCGCCTTGGCAATAAAAGCTCTAGTTACTTGGGATAAAACCAGATCCCCAGGACCACTTGGAGGACAGAGATGCTGTCTCACTGCCAGAGGCAGAACTGGTCAAAAGAAATCTCGATCTCAAATTCAATGTTCATATGCAGCAGAAAGAACTCTTTCTCTGACTTTTTACCTAAGAAAAATAATCATGATTATCATTGAAACAGCAATTATTTATTGGGCAGTTTACGTGCATGGAATCTGCGTATCCTCCCATCTGAGTCTTCACCGGCGGGGTTGGACAGCAAGGTGAGAATGAGGTCAGATTCTTGGGAGGTAAAGTTGAGAAGGCAGTGGGATCGATCAGCTTTACCAGTCCGTCTCAGGCCCAGCCCTCGGTGCCTTCGTGGATGCGCAGCGTAGAAGGGAAGCCTGGCCTTAGAGCCCAAGGCAGCTCTGAGGTTTGCCAGCGTCCGCACTCACTAGCTCCGCTATCTTGGGCACGTTATTGGACTTCTGGAGGAGGTGGCGGGGGAGAGGAGGCTCAGTTTCTTCATCTATAAAATGGGGATCATAGTGGCCCTTTTCTCACTGGGTTCTTGTGAAGCATACATAAAATAAGAGTGTAAAGCTGCTGGTTTGAGCAAATAGCAGGGGTGTTTAGCTATTCGTGTTACCCTCTTTCCATGACTGCAAGGCTTGCTGTAAGGTTTCAGAAGCTGGTCAAGGCAACTGAGGAAGGGGACTTGCTTGAGGTGGAGGGCTACAGTGTGATGTGAGCCTGAGCCTGTCCATGTGCCCACCCCCTGGGACTGGGTCATTTGGGACACCTCCTTGGGTGTGGGGTAGACTTCCAGACAACTGCTTTGGCTGTACTAGCTCAGCTCAGGGTCTCATGGGTTTCCCCTCACTCTGCTTCGATCTCTGTGTGAGGGCCAGACAGACAGAAAGAGGGCCATGGCCCACAGGTGCTGTCTGAGAGAAAGTGCAGAAATTCTGAGCTCCTCTGCTAGGGATGTCATATGCACCTCAACTCTCCAGGGTGCCCAGGCATTGAAAGTGCCCTCCAGCCCCATCCAGAATTCCACCAGCGCCACATGCCAGTTCTCAGAGCTGTCCACCTGGGGCACTTCCAGGTAGAAGGTTCTGGAACTGGTCTTCAGAGCCGGGTAGCATGATGGAAGGATCACTTCCTGGCTGCATGCAAGAGGCACTCACAGAACTTTTTGTCTTCCCTGTATGCCTGGGGAATTTGCAGTGTCCAAGGGGAGCTAGGGGCCTGTGTTCTAAGGGCTGTGGTCTAACGGACACCCCTGTGCTGGGGAAGGGGCTGTAAATCAAAGAATTGCTTTGAAATTAAAAATTAAAGAAAGCTGTCTGACCATAGAGGAGAAAAACTCTCATTGCTATCTTTCAGTTTCTTTACAACCATTGGAGTTAAGGCTCCTGAGATACACACACATGTGGTACCACGCACACACTCAGTGTAGCAACTCTCATGTATCTGCATGGGCTGCCTTCTAACCTGCAGTTAATTTATGAAAATTTGACTATTGGTCAGGTGTGGTGGCTCATGCCTATAATCCCAGCACTTTGGGAGGCCAAGGCGGGAGGATTGCTTGAAGACCAGCCTGGGCAAAAAAATGAGATCTCATCTCTATAAAAAAATAATAAAATCAACCGGGCACAGTGGCACACACCTGTAGCACCAACTACTTGGGAGGCTGAGGCAGGAGGACCCCTTGAGCCTAGAAGTTCAAGGAAGCAGTGAGTTGTAATTGCACCATTGCACTCCAGCCTGGGTGACAGAACAAGACCCTAGCTCAAAAAATAAAATAAAATAATTTTATTTTAAAAGAAAGAAAATCCAACTATCCACGAAGTATGAAGACCATACCGGCCAGGTTCGGTGGCTCAGTCTGTAACCCCAGCACTTTGGGAGGTGGAGGCAAGTGCATTCATTGCCTGAGCCCACGGGTTCAAGACCAGCCCAGGCAACCTGGAAAGACCTTGTCTCTAAAATTAAAAAAAAAATTAGCCAGATGTGTAGTGCGTGCCTATAGTTCCAGCTACTTGACAGGCTGAGGCGGAAGGATGGCCAGAGCCCAGCAGGTCAACACTGGGGTGGCCATGAGAGTGCCACTGCACTCTAGCCTGGGTGACAGAGTAAGACTCCAACTCAAAAAAAAAAAAAAAAAAATCATAGCACAGACTAGTAGAATAAAATACTGGAAATTTACATTTCATATATGTATTCTTTTCATTTCATACATTCCTATAGAAATTAGATAACACTTATGTATATGTCCATATGTATGTAAGTGTCAAGGGCTATGTTCAGGAAAAAAAAAACCTATACAATGTTTTATGAGCAGTTTCAGGGACATTCAAAAGCAAACTTTATTGCACGTGATCTTGACCCTAACATTCCATTTTAGCCCCTAAAATCTTGTCTCCATTCATGACTGCCTGCAGGGATTCTCTTAGCAGAATTCCCACCCCCTCCCCAGCCCAGCTTGCTTCTAACCCCAGCAGACTCCAAAAACTCATGAACAAGCTCACTGTCATCGAAGCTGTGCTGGCCTTCCCAAGCCCCAGGAACCAATCCCCCCTCTTCCCGTGGATGGAAAAAAACAAAAGAATGAGTGAAGGGTGTGGAATGCAAACTATTCTTAATGGAACAGAGATTCATTCATTTTCATTATATGTAACAGCGCAAACCAGGCTAACAAAACAGTCATTGAAAAGAGATTTGTAAGCCGGGCTCGGAGGCTCAGCCTGTAATCCTGCACCTTTGGGAGGCTGAGGTGAGTGAATTGCCTGAGCCTGCGGGTTCAAGACCTGCCTGGGCAGTGAGAACTCATCTCTACAATAAAATCAAAAAATCAGCCGGGCGTGGTAGCGCATGCCTGTAATTCGGCTACTCGGAAGGCTGAGGCAGAAGAATCACCGGAGCCCAGCAGGTCAAGGCTGCAGTGGCCGGGAGCAGCCACTGCACTCCAGTCTGGGTGACAGAGTGAGACACCAACTCAAAAAAAAAAAAAAAAAGAAAAGAAAAGAAAAGAGATTTGTAGAGGGCCTGCTTTAATGAAGAAATCAAAATTAGTGTTTCGTTGTGAGTGGGTGCCTCTAAATACTTTTTTCTGAAATAGACACTGTTTCCGTGGCAGTCATGTTTTTGTTATTTGCTTGCTCAGTGTGGCTTTTTAAATCCTGTAGTAAAAATGATAATTTTAACCCAGACTTTATGTAAATCAAATTAATGGAGTCCCAATTAAGTAGCTAGCCTAAGCTCGGCTAGGGGAGGTGGTGGGGATTTGGGCTTTATTTTTCAAATTTTATAATTGCCTAGACTTTTACTCTTCTCAGTGAAAACAGGCTGTGGTGGAGATTTACACATTAAAATACCCTTATGAGAATAGTAGCTAAAATTTATTGAACACATCTATGAAGCCAAGTACTATGCTAAGCCCTTTGTGTGCATTATCTCATTGACTCAAACCTATGAAAGCATTCTATTACTGGCCCCATTTTACAGATGCTCTAGAAACTAAGGCTTAACAAGGTTGTGTAGAGATGCAGGGCAAGCCCCAGGCAATCTGCTTCAGGTTATCTCCTCTGCCCGGTCAGGAGAGTTTGGGTAAAGCATAAAGTTTGATGATATAGAAGACATTCTTAACCTGTCTGCATTCTGAAGGCCCAGTCCTATACTTAAGCCTAGTGAGAATGGTCCTCACTTGAAGACTAGTTGGTCTGACATCAAATTCAGTTGGTGGTGGCATAGGCTGGTTCCAAATCTATCATAGTCCCCTAAAACCAGGACCAAGCAGAGTGACAGAAGTCACTCTCCCAAGTCAGTCTCACTCATAATCCAATACACGCAGTCTCACTCATAATCCAATACACGCAGATTTTTAAGAGCAACGAGAAGCTATTTTGTTTTTGCGTGTTGTTAAATTGTCATAGTTTTACTTGCTTTTGTATTTTTAATAATATGTAATAGTTACACATATTTGGGGAATACATGTGGTATTTTATACATGTATGTGATGTGTCATGATCAAATCAGGGTAATTGGTGTATCCATCACCTCAAACATTTATCTGTTATTTGTATGAGGTACATTACAATTCCTTTCTTCTAGCTATTTAAAAACATGCAATAAATTATTGCTAACTATAATTTTCCTACTATACTATCTAATACTAGAACTTATTTCTTCTATCTAACTGTATTTTTGTACACATCTTTCTTTTTTTAAAAATGAGATTGCCCATTGTTTACAAGAACTTTCATGGTTTGGGTATATGAAGCAAATCTTCATGCCCTTTGACCCAATTCTGGGAATAGAGCCCAAAGAAATCCTGAAATGCAGGCACAAATATGTTCATCATAGTGTTATTCCCAACAGCAGAAAACGTGAAACACTGTGTAGGGGTAGGGGATGAAGAGGTGGAGTTATTTGACATGGTAATTATACACAATGGAATATGAAGTCACAATTAAACAAGGAATTGTTCATAGCATAGTTAAGCATTAGGGGAACTAATTAGCAGGGCAACCTTAATTGCAGTTCAAAAGGAAGAGTTCAGTGTTAGCCTCTTTCATTTATTCATTCATTCATTTAACTAATGTGTATTTAATATCATTATGAGCCAAACACTATACTAGGCTCTAGATATTGGCCTTGCCATCCTGGAGCTTACATACTAAGCAGGAAAACAGTGTCAAAAAAGAATTACCCAATTATAGAGTGCTATGTGGCAGGTAACTGAGCCAGGAAGGTTTTTCAGAGGAAATGGATTTTGAACTGGGCTCTGAAGAATTTACCAAGCAAAAGTTGGGGTAGTACAGTGCATACAGATTGGAGAGAGAAAAGAGTGCCAATCAGAGAGAATGTCATGTACAAGGTCTTGTGATATAAGGGGCATGTCAGAAGAACCCAAAGATATGTGGGCATAGGGGAAAGAATGGTACAAGATGAATCTGCAGAGGCAGACAAAGACAGACTCTAAGAGTACAAGCCTTGAGACCAGGGTAGGTAAACTTTATCTGTAAATGGCCAGATAGTAAATACTTGAGTCTTTGAAGGTCAAGAGGCAAAATCAATATTGTGTATATAACATGTATGTTTATATATGTCAAGAGAGAAAATACATTTGTACAAAAATGTTTGTGGATCAAATCAAAATACAGTAATAATAATTGAGTACAACTTTTTGTAATACAGATCTACCAATGAGAAGAATGTAATATCAAGGGAGGGAAGTGTTTTGCATAATGAGTGTTCTCTATTATCAAAATTAATTATAATTGTTTATCTGATCTGAAATGAAATTTTATGTATTTAATCTTTCTAAATGTCTTTCTACATGGCTAGATATTTCCAAACACTGATATCTGTCCATATTATTTTAATTGAGCCTATTCATGACTTGGCAGGCATTTATAGAATTCTGTTAGAGTTTTCTCTTGCTATTTGCCTTTTAGCATGTCACTACATTGCAGATTAATCACTTGCAATGGAAAATGAGATGGAAGCCCCTCAGTTGCCTAGTTAAATGGATGTTGAAACATGAAAAGTTTTTTTTTTTTTTGCATTTTACATCAAAGTCTGAAAAACACTGCTGGAACTGCAGCTTAAGCTCAGAAAATAAATCTACTGTAAATCTGTGTGGAATGAAGAGACAACTTCTTTTTTTAACTTTTGCCAGCATGGGAAGTGTATAAAGCAACTTATCATTACTTGTGATTCAAACAATGCTGTCAATGAAATGACTTTACCACAGTATAAGTTTTGCCTATAAGTGTAGTTTTGCCTTATAATCTTAGGCTCAATTCATTAGAAACATTATCAACTCTAAGGTCAAAGCTAATGTTCAAAGTCATCAAGTGTTCAATCATAGTTGATTGACAGCAGTTCTTGTTCAAACATTTTTGATCTCAGCCATGAGCTCAAGAATCAAAATAAAACTTTACCATTACTAAGTCACCTAATTGCTGTGTGGTAAGACAAGTCAAGGTGTTGAGCTTTTAGTTCTGACAAAAAATTCACAAAACTGATGATGGTTAAGTCCATGATAAAATAATGAAGTTCACCATTGATATTACTAGTTCTGTAGCACCGAATAAGTTCAAATATTTTCCACAAAGTAACTGCTGATGAATAATACAATTAATAACATAGGCTTTAAACATCTTACAGTTTTACAAGCTCTATAAATTTGTTCAACTAAAGCTTTTTCTGCTCCACACGTTTTTACCACCATCGGTTGTCAACACATCTTAGCAGATTCCAGTTCAGTTGTTCTGCAGCTATTTCTCACCATTTTGAAATATTCTCACCTGTAACTGTTCATGAACTGTCCCACTAACTTCACTAGACTCTTCATAGAAGCCAATTCTTTAGTCACTTCAGACTGGGCATTGTCTCCTCAAATAAACGATAACTGAACAATACTAATAATATTGGTTGACTCATCAAGAGCCAAAGAAAACGACTCAAAATATTTGCCTTATTTTTAATCGGCTATTGATGTGGCTCACAATGTCATCAGTATTTCAAGCAGCTGTTCTTGCTGAAAGTGTAGTGTTCTTAAACAAGTCTGGATGCATTCCTTCAGGTGTTGTAATTAAGTGAGATTTAATTAATTCACTATGGATAATTTTTTTTTAGCTTTACTAACAAAGCCACTTGGAAACTTACTGATTTTCATTTTTTTATTTTTGTGAAGGAATTATGCTATGATGAGATATTACATTTTACATATTTTAATTTTTTTAACCATTGCTTTTCTGAGAGTTGGGAATATTGTGATGAGTACTTAGTCTTGAAATGTTGGTGTGTATTGTGTTCTTTTAGCATAGCTATAGTGTCATTGCACAATAAACAATGGTTTGTCATCTAAATTTGATAACAAAATAATCCACAAGCCACTTTACCTTAAAAGTACAACATTCGTAGTCTACCTTTTTTTCTTGAGTTTTTTCATAATGGTATACATTTACAATTTTAGGTTCAATTCATTAAGAAACATTGTCAACTCTAAAGCAAAAGCTAATGTTCAAAGTTGTCAAGTGTTCAGATATAGTTGATTGAGAGAGCAGTTCTTGTTCAAAACCTTTTTAATCTTAGCCATGAGCTCAAAAATACAATGAAAATGAAGGAAATTTGTCTTAAATAACTGAGATATCCAAGCAGTATGCTAGCTTTAGGCATGACTGGATCCAGAGGCTCAAAGAGAGTCATTGAGTCATCAAATAAATTTTATGATTAGCAATACACATGGCACTCAAGATGCTGTCAAGTTAAAACAGCATCACTGTAACGCTATGAGAACTGTCACAGCAACTCAGTTCTGTTCCTACAGTGTGAAAGCAGCCATAGATATCACGTAAATGAAAGAATGTGGCTGCGTTCCAATAAACCTTTATTAATGGACACTGAAATGTGCATTTTGTATAATTTTCCTAGGTCAAGAAATACTATTCTTGGCTAGCTTTTGCTCAATTTTGTTTTTTTTTTTTTTTTGAGTTGGAGTCTCAC